>NC_056725.1:488337412-488512412 GCF_019279795.1 Protopterus annectens | reverse complement strand
AGGTAGTGGGTGCAATAAACTGCACGCACATACGCATCAAAGCACCAGCCAGTGAGCGGGGTAGGGTCTACTTCAACTGCAAGGGCTTCCCCTCCATCAACTGCCAGGTCATGTGTGATGCCCAGGGCATAATACTGAATGTGTGTGCTAGCTGCCCTGGAAGCTACCATGATTCCCATATCTGGCAACTGACGCAGCTGTACCAGACATTTGCCAATGAGGACATCCCACATGGTCACCTAGTGGGGGATGCTGGCTATGCACTGGAGCCGTGGCTGATGACACCCATCAGAAACGCACACACACCTGAACAGGAATGCCATAATGAGGCACACACACAAACACGAAATGTAATCGAGCATGTGTGTGGGCTGCTCAAGTCACGGTTCCGGTGCCTGGGCACATCTGGTGGAACCTTGCAGTACTCACCAACTACATGTACCCAAATTGTCATGGTATGTGCTATGCTACATAATATGATCCTGCGAAAACAGCTGCATCTGGACCAGCATAGGCCTGGGCCAAACAGCCCCCCACCATTGCCAAGGCCATCACAGGCAGAGCGTGACTCTGAGGAGGAATAACCTGAGCCTGCCCCAGTAGGCAGAAGGAGGCATGCCCAGTATGCTTTGGCCTTGGCAAAGAGGCAATGCATAGCACATACACTGGCTCAGTAGGAACTCTGGAAATGATACTTCTCTCTGACCCGCACATATAGTAAAAGGGATGCCTACGTTGACACTACCTGCTTTCAAACATGTATAGGGAGTGTAGTATGTACATCCAACATAGGCAGCCCTGCATCAACACCTGAGGCATGATTGCCATGTGTTAAGCAATATAAAGCAGTGCTAAACAGCATTTACCATCATGAAGTCAATGTAAACAAAATCGCACACACCAACTACTACAAATGTGGTCAATGTGGAGTAATATTGGCCAATGTCCAGCAATGATGGTTAATATTGAGCAATGTTGGACAAGCTGGGTCTGGGTAGGGCATAGCTGAACAAAAGCCAACATGCTCATATTTGCTCTACTGGCCCCTTAGCCATCTGGTCGGCTCAGTATGAAAATATAAGCAGCAATGGGCCTCAAACCCAGGATACTGTGCACTATAGTCATAGTACTGAACCACTAAACCATGACAGTAGTGCAGTGGTTAGCCTGCATGAAGAAATGTTGATAAGTCTATGCAAAGTATTTCACGGAAACCCTGCAGGTACAGCATAATCCCTGTCGAGTTATGACATAATGGTGAGTCCTGCAGTAAGAATAGAACCTGACTTTCAACACACACAGTACAAATGTTAATAATGGACATGTAGACATACATCAACAAATGTAGTGGACCTCAGACAGCAACATACTGAACGGTCACACTGGGCATGCTCACACACTTAAATACATGAGACAAATGTCAGGCAAGCGGTTCATATAAAGTGTGAAAGCAAAGATGATAAAAACCTGCAAACAGTATCAGCAATAAACATTGTGCATCATGAAAATTATCATAGGTTCAGAGGTTGATACTAGGCTATCTGCCCTAGGGCATGTACAAGCATAGCCAGAGTGTGTTTGGCTACTGCAACCCAGTCAAATCAGAGCACTGTGCCTGTGAATAGTAGGTCACACAAGATAGCCCATTTACGTTCAGTGTATTGTGCCTCTGTCTAGCAGGGACCCAGAAGATATCCCATGGGCAAACATGCGATCACCCATCCACTTGTCAAGATGTCACCTATAGGTGGTCAGTGGGTGGCTCTGCCTATGCAAAACTGGGACTACACTCCGGAGTGAGTGGAGGCTTTCTGATAATAATCTGTCCCCCCAGCATGTCCTTTTAACATCAGTGCTGAGGTATATGTCCCTGGAGTGTGTAGCAGCAAGGGAGTCAGATATCCTGAGGTGGAGCATGTCCAGTAAGTCTGGGTCAGATATTGCCTTCAACTACAGGCACACAACACATCCGTGTAGGTGGTAAGTGACTGAGTAGAGCTGGAGTTACTGTATTGGAACTGTGCAGGGCATCTGTGTGAGTCCCTACATCTGCTCGAAGAGTAACATTTGTGGCCATTACAGTTGCTGCAGGTGTCAGGTAAGGTACATCCCAAAGGTGGCATAGTAACCAAGCATGGTCGTGAAGAGTATAGGGGCACAATGACCACACATGATCAACATGTGAAACCATGTGGGATATGGTGGGCTATGTAGACGTACTGTCTAACCACTATGGCAATAGGATTGTCAAAGGCGAGAGTACGAACAGGTCGTGTCCCCAAACCCGAACAACTACTACTGTATGTAATGGATTACAACCTATGTGGTAATGTGTGGGCATCTTGTCATCCTCAAAGGGGATGACTATGCAACTAATGGCATGTAGCCATGGGCCATGGCTCAGGCACCAGTCAACCTATCTCTGTGAGACCCTGTATGAGTATGCATGTGCCAGCAGGAGAGCTGATTATGGCACCCAGTTTGCAGTCATCTGTGAACATGGGCAGCCATATCCCTCCTATGATAGCCTGTACATCACACAAATATATACTGAACAAGAGAGGTCCCAGGTCTGAGCCTTGTGGGATGCCAGGTGTAACTGGTGTATAGTCAGACATGGCACCTGCAACACTGAGCATGTGGGTGCTATCCCTGCTCCAGGTAGCAATCCATCGTGTCAGATATGTGTCGATATTGATGCTGGTGAGCCTATGCATAATGGCCGAGTGGGGTATTGTGTTGAAGGGTTGTGCAAGGTCCAGGCAGGCTGTGTGGACAACCGTCCCAACACTGATGGACCTGGTAACTGTTGAAAGAATATGAACAGGTCCAACAGGCAAGATCTGCCCACAACAATGCTGTAATGTGTAGGACCGAGTGTCTGTAGGATTCCCATGTCTATGTGCATGAGTCCCATTACAATGCACTCCATAGTTTTGCAGAACAGGCTAGTTAGCCTTTTTAGGCCGATATTGTCTGTGGTCTGTTGTGGCAGTATTCAGTGGAGCGGGACCACTATTGCTGTACGGCATTCCGTGGGTACATATCCTGCAGTAACTCTTATATCGAACAGTGATGTAATGTGAGTGTTATGTCTGTCATGAAGGCTGTGTATGACACAGGCCGGGACACCATCTGGTCCCATTGATGCTGTGTTGTCCGCTGTGGTGAGGGCAGCACTCACCTGTTTACTCGTGATGTCTGGGAGGTTACACTCTGTTGGTATGGACAGTATCACCTTAGGGGGGATTGGGGACACACATCTGCACTGAACCTGTTGCCAGGATGATGGCAATGCCAGTGGGTTCAGGGTATGTTTAGTCAGTTTGCAGTAACACACAGCATATCAGTGAGTGTCCAGCCAGGTACCTGAATCAACTGAAGAAGGCCTTGTGAGTGTCCGATGTGTCTGGTGCAATTGTCCGTTAGAAGCGTGCCTGACATAAATACCCGAGTGATTGTAGCAGTTGCTAGTACAGATCACAGATGCCTTCCCTGTCTGGGATTGTGCTCTGTCATGTAGTAGCTTCCTCCATTTGTTGTAAAGTGCATTAATGGTTGGGGTCTACCAGACAGGTCCACTGCCATTGGAGGAGTGAGTCCAGTTGTTATTTTGGATATAACGATCCATGCGATCCACTAGGTGTCCATAGAATGTGTATGTAAAGGATTCAGCAGTCTGAGCCATACTTACCACTGACCCAGGGTTTCTGATGGATACCACCGTGGTTTGGAGGAGTGTGACATTTGCTTTTGGGAAGTTCACCAAGATTACCCAGGATGGGTGTGGGGACGGGATATGGATGTCCAGTGAGATAAAGTATGTTCTGCCCTTACCAATGAGGGGTATATCACAGGTGTGGAACTTAGAGTCCCCATGTCGGTGATGATCATGTCCAATATGTTGTCCCCTCTTGTGGGTGTGGTGACCGGTTGTGCCATAGCATATGAGTATAGAAATAGTAGCAACTGTTGGGCGAGGGTGTTGGTGCCTGAGTACTCTCCACAGTCAATGTGTGGATTTTTGATGCCACCCAATATAATGGTGTTTGGGGAGACCTTCATATGGTCCAATGTTCCCAGGAAAGCTGAGTGAGGTTGCTGTGTTGGGGAGTGTGGTCTGTAGCAGGCAACAAACCAAAAGGCAGATTTCCACAATGTTAGGTGCATATGTATGGTCTGTGATGCATTGTGCAGTGCTACAACCTGGAGGTATGTGTATCTGTGATGTATATGGATACTCCCCCTATTTGTGTTGGCCATTCCGAGTTATGCGGTCAGAAAGCATGGTACGAAATACAACCTGGTAGTGCTGGTGTGCATGTGGGAGCCTCAGCCATGTGTCTTTTAGTGCACAGATATTGCTATCCTCCATACTGAGGAGATTCCTGAGTGGGCGCAATTTGAGGTTAAGACATCTGGTGTTGAGCAGCATTACCCTCAGTGTCGTGTACTCTGTAATGTGTATGGAGGTGGTTATGTCCTTTGAGCCCTGCTTAAATAGGGTAGTATGGTGGCAGCAAGTGCCCTAGCCAGTATTCAAAAGTCCAAGGGTGACAGGTGCAAGCTGTCCATAGGGAAGCTACGTGGCATGTTGAGCATGTCACCCCAGGGTGACAGACACTGTATCCCCTTTGAATAACACCAATATATTAGCCAACTGTTAAATGTGATCAGTTTGTTGGTATACTGTGACATCATACTTGGTGAGTGTAAGATGCTAGACAAGGTCAGGGTAATACTGGGCTGGGCTACATGATCACAGAGTTCCTCTATGTTCCATGTCATGTGGTCCAGGGAGGAAAGTCTGAGGTTGTATGCACCAGCATGGACAATGATGGAGCCAGTCCTGGACTTGCTTTGGAGAGACCTGAGTGCATGTGTTATGTGGCGGATCCTGGCACCTGAGAGACAGCTCAAAGTGACTATTCCCCTGTCTGGCCTGGTGAGTGGGACGATAGTGTGTTTGACATTAAGTGTCACCTATAACAAGTGTATCAGGTGTGTTGTTTAGCCCAAAGTGCAGTGACTGTGCGGCACACTGACATTGTGAACTGTGTGACGTGGGCATTGAAGTGGGGTAGCAGTTGTATGTGTGTCTGCTTTGGAGGTCTCTGCTGCTTAGGCAGAGTGTATGTAGAGCCTCCGAATATGTGTATATGTGATAATGTGGTTTGTTTGCTGTCACTATCAGTGTATTTGAAACTGATATGTGGTGTGTGTGGTCACCCTCACCACCTGATAGACTATGCCAGCCATGGGTCAAGAGAGCTCAGTGTCCTGTATGTCAATATTGTTACATCTCCCACATATATGTGAGTGTGATGAGAGGAGGAGAGGGTTGTCTGTGTATATGAGGCAGATGTGACATTGTGTCATAACTACAATATTCACTAGCTGGACTGGAGAGTACACATGAAACCGACCCCTGGACATGCCAGTGTATTATGATGACATACTCTGTAGCCTGATCACAAAGGATCAGTAGGGTGTTAAGCGTGTAAAAGAGTATAACCGGGATTAGTGCTCAGGTTTGTCGGTGTTTTGTAAAGAGTAGCTGAGAAGGAGTCTAGACTGAGAATCATGACATGTCCTTCAGCTATGTAATAAATAGTAATGTACACGCATATATGTGCTGAGTCAGGGACAACTGTACCTTACTGACATTGCTGACATCCTGTCAGACAGGCCCTTGTATACATACCCACCCCCCACTGGCGATAGTCCCTGACATCATACCAGAAGATATCACGTGTAGAATGGCTGAACATCTCCCCCCAAAGCCAAAAGCATGGCAGCAACTGGATTACATTGTTTCCCAATATGTGTCATGCATGCACTACAGAACAAACAGACCCTGCACCTAAACAGTCTGTTGAGCCTCACCCACTCCACAGGACCTGGAACCATCGAATGTGTTACACAACATATGGCACTCCCCACATGTGTGGGTGCACAACACACCATGGAAAGTATAGTCCAGTAAGCCTATAAAGTCTGATCTACAAGGCCAAGGAGTGCATCGTGGCAGAAGTCATAAACAGAGCTATTGGAAACCGACAAACACACAACCCTACCAACTGTGGTATGTTCATGTGCAGATCATGGTTCCCTAGCATGCTACACCATCTGCAAGGCAGCCGCCCAGGACATACATCATGGAACAGAGCTACACATGTCCCACATAGACTTTGAACAGCTCTTCATCAACATCACAGACACATGTCGTATCCACAAAACCAGCAGTCTGTATATAGATATGTGTTGACATGTGAAGGGATGGCAAAGTGTCCACAGATAGATCACACAAGGTGAGACTCACGGGGTCCTGTACAAGCTGTTGATACCTGCCGACCTACATCATTTCTGGGATTGCATAAAAATGTTTACACACATTACCATGTCCAGTCTGATGATGTCATCATCCTACAAATATACCAGGAGAACAGAAACCACGCAGTAAAGTATATAGCGTGCCGTGTTAATGCGTATCTCTCTAGTATCATAACATAGTTAGGTAGGAACAGTAGGGTGTTAAGTTTGTCCCACTCCACAAAGGTGGTGCCACAATGGACCCCGGAAACTATCACCCCATAAGCCTGACTAGTCTGGTCTGTAAAGCTATGGAGCGTATTATCATGGAACTCATAAACAAAGACATTGGGAGCCTCCAGACACTGGACCCTACCCAATTCGGCTTTGTTAAGGGCAGATCTTGCCTCTTAAACCTAGTTGATTTCTTTGAAACAGTTATCAATGCCATAGATGAGGGCAAGTTAGTCCACACAGCCTACATGTACCTCGCAAAAGCCTTCGACACAATACCCCACTCGGGCATCATAAATAAGCTTATCAGCTTAAATATCAACCCCTATATCACAAGATGGGTTGCAAACTGGCTCAGAGATAGAACCCGCATGGTCAGAATTGCAGGTGCCACGTCCGAATCCAAACCAGTTACAAGTGGCATCCCACAGAGCTCAGTTCTGGGACCTCTCTTGTTCGGTATATACTTCTCTGAGGTTCAGGCTAACACGGAGGTATTATGGCCGAGAAAGTTCACAGATGACTGCAAACTGGGGGCCATAATCGAATCTTGAGCTGACACAAGCATCCTCCAAAAGGGTCTCAAAGAGATGGATGCTTGGTGCCAGAGCCACGGCCTCAAGCTAAATGCTAAAATGTGCATAGTCATCCCCTTTGGGAAAAACAAGGTGCCCACAAATTACCACATAGGTGGTAATCCATTAAGTACGGAAGAAGTAATTAGAGATTTGGGGACCAACGTAGATAATAATCTCTCCTTTGATAATCACGTTGCCAAAGTGGTTAGAAAGACCTTCTATATAGCCCAACTTATCACGAAAGGGTTCACTTCTAGATCAAGAGAGGTCATTGTGCCCCTCTACTCATCACTCATCAGGCCCATAATTGAATACAATGCCCCTTTTGGGATGTACCTTACCCGACACCTGCAGCAACTGGAGAGACCCCAAAAGTACCTCACCAAGAGGATCATGGGCTACAAACAGATGTCCTATGCAGCTCGACTAAAGAAACTCCAGCTCTACTCAGTTGCTTACCGCCTACTCAGAGGCGATCTATGCCTGACATACAAAGCCATGTCAAACCCAGAATTAATGGACATGCTCCACCTCAAAAAATCCAAGCCCTTAGAGCTGCACGCTCCAGGGACCTAAACTTCAGCACAAAAATAAATAGGACATGCTGGAGGGACAGATTCATTTCCCAGAGGCTCCCCTCACTCTGGAATAGAATCCCAATTCATGTTAGACATAGCCCCTCGATGACCCTCTTCAAGCGAAATCTGGACGCGTGGATGGGAAATCGCAAATTCACCCCTGGGATCTCTTCTGTGTCCCTGCTAGACAGAGGCACAGTAAACTAATCTTAAAAGGGTACCTTCTGTGACCTACTTTACAGAGGCACAGTAGGCTAATCTAATAGGGAGGCGGAAGCCAAATACACTCTGGCTAGGCTTATAAATGCCCTAGGGCAGATAGCCTAGTATCTACCTATGAACCTATAAGGGGTTTGAGTCCTGCAAATGCCAAGTGTGTGGGGTGTGTGTGTATGTGTGTGATTTCCTTTGAGAGGAGTAGCCTTTTTGGAGACTGGGAAAACACATTAAAAGAGGTACATCCCTCTTTGGAAAGTCTGATGATGTCAGCATCCTACAAATATTCAAGCAAAACAGAAACCACCCATATAGCGCGATGTATTAATCCGTATCTCTCTAGTATCATAACCTAGTTAGGTAGGGGTTTGAGTCCTGCAAACGCCAAGTGTGTGTGTGTGTTTGGGGGGTGTATGTGTGTGATTTCCTTTGAGAGGAGTAGCCTTTTTGGAGACTGGAAAAACA
This sequence comes from Protopterus annectens, assembly GCF_019279795.1. Taxonomy (NCBI): domain Eukaryota; kingdom Metazoa; phylum Chordata; order Ceratodontiformes; family Protopteridae; genus Protopterus; species Protopterus annectens. The sequence continues at coordinate 488,504,029 of NC_056725.1, read as the reverse complement.
CATTAAGAGAGGCACATCCATCTTTGGAAAGTTCAATGATGTCAGCATCCTACAAATGTTCAAGGAGAACAGAAACCACACAGTATTGCATATAGCACGCCGTGTTAATACGTATCTCTCTAGTATCATAACATAGTTAGGTAGGGGTTTGAGTCCTGCAAACACTGTGTGTGTGCCACAGGTGGTCCATCTAGTGTGGGTTTTGCTTTTACTACAGTATGACATATGTTTCAAACAGTATGTGCATTGCACACATCGGGTATCTGTGTGTCAAATAAATTTGTGTACATGTGACCTCAATCAGTACATAGGTGTGAAGCCTGCATACTACATGAATACATTTGTGACCTTCGACAGATTGTGCCGCTGCTTCTCAGATCATAGGTCACATATGTATGTATGCATCAAGACCGTCCAATGTAGTGATCCATGGCCAAGGACATCCCTGCCACACACACCCATGACACGTACTATAGAGTACTGTGAGTGAGGGTAATTGCCGGGGTATATGTCAGACATGTTCATACACAACAACGACTGGCAATAATGGGCAGTCATTATAGGTGTGCACCAGCCCTGTGGATATGGATGCAGGCCCCTAATGTGTTATGTGAAACACCGAGGGACCCCACAATACCTATGGATATGTGGATACCAAGGGACAGATGACATAACACATGTCTGTCTGTACACATTGGTACCCAACATGCACGTTCAGGGCTACTACCTATGTGGTACTGTCGGGATAGTATGTATAGTAAATGTAGATGACTATGCCATAGACGGAGTACTGCTATACAGCGTGTATTGGACAACAGGTATCTGTCTGTATGATACCCTTGTGTAGGATATGTGTCCCATCCGGGGAATGCAGTGTAGGCCAATGCATGCATTTCCAGATGTAGATGTACATATCCCTAGTGTGTTTGCATGTACCTAAGAGGGCTATATTCCACACAGGTGTGGTCCCAGGAACGTGTGGCGGTCAATACCACTGGTTACTGTTATAGTATAGTACTGGAAGGATCCAACTGTTACTGAGTTCCCTACAACTGTGAGTCATTTGTCAGGACATCATCTAATGATTGGTTATAGTCATGCTGTTGAGGTGGTGTATACTACCAGACTGCAGATCATTAACAGATATCAACGGTATCACCCACAGCATAGTGCCAAACCATGTCATACACACATGTGTACCCATGTTAGTACATATCTGTAGTAGAATGCATACTGGCCATCGAAAGATACCATGGGATGTTAACAATGTGTAGAACAGGGTATGTCACACATCCCACGTGTCCACTATGCACGTACATGCAGACAGTGTGCACACACCATGTTCACAGATGTACACCCACTAATTTGTAATGCACATATCACACACGTACTGTCCACTCACTAACACATGCTGGCAACACTGTACACTTCAGCCAAGTGGCACATGTGTGGACAATACATACTCAGACGTAACACTGGTGTAAACAATGCTACAATGACTATCAGAGCTGTGATGCATAATGCCTGCTCAGATATACCTACAAGGATATCAGTACACTTTCCTGTTGGCAACTTGCTACTATTGCTACACTGCTATAATGTCACCCTGTGCATCAGAACCATGTTAGCCTATTCCAGAATCAATGTGACAGATGACAGGAGGTGGCACAGGTGTCATCATATGCACAGGGTGTGTTGTAGGTTTGGTAGAGCCCGACATTGACCCATCCAATCGGCATGTGTGTGTGTGTGTGTGTGTGTGTGTGTGTGTGTGTGTGTGTGTGTGTGTGTGCATGTATGTGTGAGGGACAACAGTACTGCATGGGCCAATGTTGATGTAATGTGTGTGTGTATATGCGTGAGCCCTAGTTGTATGGTAAATGTGTGTGTGTCTGCATGCACACAACTCCACCATGTGGCTGCCATGTACAGGTGGTTGTGGGACAGCCACAGACTGTACCTGCTAGGCCATACAGATCACAGTCTCCAGCCACAGACACAGTACCTGTGCCTAGCAGGGGTGCTACGGGTAGTATCGGGTACCAAACCTAACTGGGTGCTATCATTAGAGGCAGAGGTATGATGACTGGACCCATGTCCCTGCTGGGACTGGCCAGTGCCATGTGCACGTGGTCTAGTAGGATGGTCAATGGACAGGCCAGCCCCAGCATTGCTGGGGCTGGTACTGCCACTACGGGAGCGGCTGTGATCTGTGGTCCATCCGCGATGACTGCCAGCTGATGCTGTTGCTGGCATGCATCCGCGTCGGCTTCTCATCCGTGCTGCACAGTCCTGGCTCATGGCTAACACATTGTGGAGGACATCTAATGTCTCGCTCCAATGGCTATCAATGACCTCGGTGTAATTCCGGATGGCACCGGCAAGGTCACGGATGCTGTCATTGATAGCAGTGTAGTCCCTGTCAGGTGTACCGTGCCATACGTGCCTGTGCCTGCATTACAGCCCAGAACATACTGGAGGTTGTAATACCTCCGGGGGCACATCTGCCAGGGGCAATACGACCAGTGGTGCTCCCCTGAGAACCCCTGGACATCTGCCTATGTGGTACCATTCCAGTAATCTGGCTATGGCTGCTGTGAGGGGATGCACATGCCATAGGTACCACACTGTCCTGGTCAATGCCAACTGTATGCTGTCCCTCAGCTATGGCCATTGGTGACGAGGGATGTATTGGCAGTATGAGTGTGCGCATAGATGGGGTTGACCGCTGTGTACTGTTGATTGGTGAACCAACGACAGACCCTGTCAGACCTTCCTGTACCACCAAACATATCTCATCATCTCCACTATTAGTGGCGGTATCATCCGGTTCCCTGCTGCATTCAGCCACCCCTAACTCAGCACCTGTGGAAGGAAGACAGGAAACACACTTTACAATCTGTACATGATGTTAGCACACATGCACACATGCACACATGCACACATGCACACATGAACACATGCACACATGCACACATGCACACATGAACACATGCACACATGAACACATGAACACATGCACACATGCAAAGAAATACACTGCTCACTACAGCATACACACACACACACACACACACACACACACCAGCAATCCAACACATACACAATAGTGGGTGATGGTGGGTGACATTATCACAAGGCAAACAGTCACCACACATGTGTCAGCATGCAGACCATGTGTTGCTCAATACCATGCAGTGCAAGTGTAGACAGCCCTATCTAATGACATTATACATGGCTTTGATGCATGTGTGTAGTTGTTCAGTGATTGGCTATACCCTGGAACACAATGTGTACATGGACACAACATTGCTGTGCAAGTATTATCTGCTCTGCTATGTCATGTGCACCATCACTCAATGGTATACATACCATGGCTGCATGTGTTATCTGTGTGACACATAGATTGCCATGTCTGATGACAGTGTCTGTGGCCATAGCACATAATAGTGGGCACAGGTGTAGCAAATGCATGCAATGTACAGACATGGGATGAGTGGTGCATGTAGACGTGAAGGAATCACAATGCACAAAATGGACATTGTACAGTGGTTATGGTGAGTGTGGGACATATTGCAGATATGTCGGTGCCAGCCATGACATGGCATGCTACACGACTGCAACATTAAACTTCATACATACCCAATGTGTGTCATGTGACCTATACACCCAATAGCATTCCAGGACATATATGTGACTCTTTGTACAGATGGCGACTGTTGTGCAATATGTGTATACTAGCATATGTAAGTACACACACAACATGCTATGCATGGTGTGTATATGTGCATATGTTTGCACACACAGAACAATGAGGTGCACAGCAAAGACTGCTATGTGTAGTACTGTGGTCACTGTAACCGGATGGGGTGTAGTACCATGTGCCATCATCATCATCATGCATCTTGTGGTCACTCACAGCTACTACTGTGTGACAGACTACCACCTAGCATGCTGTACCTGAACTGCAGTGCCATGGATATGTTCACTATTACACAGCCACTTTGTACATGGGTGTATGAGGTGCCCAGTAGGGAGCATTGCCTAACATGACTGTGTTATGTGTTGAAGAGTGTTGCACAGCCCCATGATAGGCCTCTACCCCTGAGGTACATCATGTGTGTGTGGATGACATGTGGGATACTGAAGTGTGACCTTACAGTGGGTATGTGGTTATGCCATATGTAGCATGACTTTGTGTGCTGCATGTGATAAATGTGTTATGTTGTGTACAGGTGTTGCAACTCTGCCTATCCAATGTGCAGTACGGGGTTGCCACAACTGTGTGTCATGCTCTGTGTATTGCATGTCATTGAGGCAGCTACTGACATTACTGAGCTGTGCAACATCTCACAGCAAACATGCACAGCATGCATTATGCGTAGGTGTGTTATGTGTACATGGCCTACACCTCACCTATGACATGCATATTTCATTACCAACATTGCAGGTATAACACACTCACCAGCATGGATCAGCTGCCCTGCTGTCACACCAGAGGGACCTACGAGAATATGAGAGGGTTCGTCATTGACCACAACTGTGGCATTGCTACAGTGGGTATGCAAAACTGCAGTACAACAACAGTCAACAGTCACAGGTGTAGGGATATTATTCAAGCTATCCGTATTGCACAACACTAGGCAGTGGAACTGCTAAACACACAGTACACATCTCACGTACACATAATCTAACAATACAGTTAACTGTAGTCTACAGATAGGTCATGTTACCTGCTTGCTCCAGGTGGATGTGCTGGGTGGCTCCAGCCTCCATTACAACACATGTCAGAGGTTGTTGTAGCTGTTGTCCAGGAGCCATCACACTTAGGAGCAGCTCCTCCGCTCTGGTGAGGGGGGGATGAATGGCCACCCCACCACCTGTGGCAAGCTGCTGTCTTTGGATATCAGACACACGCCACCAGACTTGTCTAATTAAATCACTGCAGTGATGGCGTACCTGCTCATATGTCCGGTTATGCATGCCTATGTCATTTACCCGACGAACAAGTTCCTGCCACAGTGCAGTCTGCTCCTGCTGGTGCTGGCTGCTTCTGGAGAACAGCATTGTGTACCGCTGCAATAGGCTGTCAAGTATCACCTCTTCCTCATCTGCTGTGTATGCTGGGTTGCGTTGGTGGGCCATCTGGCTGAAAAAGATATGAACAATATGTGTGAGAGTATCCTGTGGCACACTTTACCCCTTTACCCACAGACATCAATTTACTGACATATATACCATCCTATTGTCTGTCAGAGGTTACACCCACTCAATACCACTTATTGGTTCGCAGGCCACAGCTAACTAACACTGCCTGGCAGACTCTATATATCACACCACTATACAACAGTACCCAACACACTGTTTGTGACACATTGCACAACCTCAAGACAGGGGTGTATATCACACCAATGCATGAACAGAGATGTCATCCATTGCAATGGATGTAAAGTACAGGTACAGTAGTACCAATCAACCACCCTAGTCATTGATGCCATAGCCCTGCCTAACAGATGTGTCCAGTTGTTACTATAGGTGGCATACTGCTGTAACAGACTATATATGTTGCTGGATACATACGTTTACCCTGTAACACACGTATGATTGCAGCCATTGTACAGGCATAATCACACATACATCAGGCAAACATACAATGCACCACTGTATGCCAACACAGATGAGCATTACCTGTGTACCATATGGTACTGTGTGCCACTACTTACACACCCTTATGCCTGCATTCTGTCCTCTGTGCAGACTACAGGAAACACACATGACAGTGTTTCCAAGCAATGTGAACACACACCATACTGTGCTGTTTAGGCCTACAGCTTCAGGTAGTACTACAGTTCATATTGGTGATGGATTCCCCAGCAGTACCACCCACTAAGCATGCATGTATTGCTTTAGCCTACAATGAGACACCACATTCATCAACAGAGAACTATGTCACATCATATGCCGTACTACTATGTCTGCCTAACAGTACATTACACATCAGTTGCTGTCCTCTCAGCTAGGATAGGCACTACCATGTCAGATACAACATCACATTAAGCTATCACACCTTTACAGACCTTGCACACATTCAGCATTACACTTATTCAACCTCACATAGCAGCTATTGCATTAAGTACATGTGTGAGTGCATAGTGTCATAGGTAGGTAATATGCTTATTGGCCCTAGGGCCTACGGCAGCCTAGCCATATGCTACCCTGGCCCTTGACACACATGTACTTTGATTTCACTTGCCCCTGCCAACCTGAACCACAGAGGTGTTTCCTAGGGTGTATTACCAATCTCCCACACAATCATTAGGGGTATTTATAACAGCTGCTAAGGAGGAGCTTTGTTTGCTATTGCTATGTGGCCTATTCCAGTGTATGGCATATCTCTGAGATGGGAACCTATCCCACCAGCATGTGCTGTTTATTGAGCTGACAAGGTTTAGAGCCCTAGAGCGTGTATCCAGGAGGGATTGTGATATGTTGCCATGGTGGTTGTCACCCAGCTGTGGGTGTGACATACCTCTGTATGTCTGGCAGAGGTCACCTCTGTGTGGCCAGTATGCAATACAGTGTAATTGTGGTTTTGTGAGTCAGTCTGCATAGGGCATCTGTTTGCAGCCAGTATTACCCTTTGGGAGGTCTGTCTGTGGCCTGTTCACCATGTTCCCTTATCACACCTTCACTGTTAGGTAGATCCCTACCTATGTGGTAGTTAATGGGTACACTGTTTTGGGAAGGTGGAATGGCACTGCAGTATCAACACTTGTCTACAGTCCATGCCTTGGTCACCACACACCTGTTGCGGTACATATGACCCCGTGTCTCTCTGTCTCTCTCTCACTCTATATGTATATATATATATATATATATATATGTATATATATGTATATATATATATATATATATATATATATATATATATATATATATATATATATATATATATATATGCATATCTATACACATACATGTACAGATCCATTGCTGTACACATGGATGTACATATAGGCACATGTACAGTCCACCTTTCTTGGTGGGGATATCACTTATGCGACAATTGTGGGATGTACAGGTATGTGATTAAATTGCACAGTGTTGTGCAGAATGCATGTGGGTGTCCTCAGCCCTTGTAGCATTAGCAGGCCTCACTGGCTGTAACACAGCAGATATGACAAATCTGTCCCACAGCATTTAACCACCACATGACATATATCAACACTACCATAGCTGGCCTTAGGCATAGGTCAACTGGGCGGCCGCCTAGGGCACCGCTCTAGCAGGGGTGCTTTTCCACTATTTATGTGGTGTAGTAAGACAAGGATGGGGGCACCAGGAAGTGTGGTAGGGGGTGCCATGGAGCCCTTTTGCCTAGGGCACCAGTTGACCTAAGGCCGCTCCTGCACACTGCATGCTGTTTTCTAGGCCACACACTATGACCTACATGGATATATGCACATATCAACCTTCACTGACAGATATCTGTCCACCCTTCACTAACAGTTGCAGTATGTCCCTTGCCCTATGCACATGTGCAGATACAGATAGATACATACTGCTGTCACACATGGATGATTTGCAGTGTATAGAGTACTCTTCAGGAACATCTACAACATGCCAACACATATATGTGAGTTACATACCTTACCTTTGTATTTCCCTGCTCCATGTGTTATGGTTTTGTAGTTTTTTTTTTTTTTTTTTTTTATTGGTGGTTTGTTTTGGGTTTTCGCCCTTTATTTAACTTTCTGTTAATTTTTTTGTGGGTACAGATTGCCCTTTTTTTTTTTTTTTTCATGTGAGAGTGGGAAGTGAGGTAGAGGAAGTAGGTATGTCCGAGGACTGAGGAGGTAGGTTGAGAAGGTAAAAAGACAAGATAGGCAAGACGCATACAGGGGCGGTGTATGACACATGAGGTGGGTGGACACAATTGACGGTGTCGGATGTTTGGAAATCGCAAGCCCATGAGCCCACAGATGGTAACAATGGAACTGAGATCCCCACCCATGGGCAGTCACCACTGAACCTTCACAGCCCCGAGGGTGGCTGTGCTGGGGGCTGCGTAGGACAGGCAGGCTCACCCGTGAGACACACCACTCTCACCTTGAGCTGGCGTAGGGGATCAGCGACTGAATGCTGGATCTCCCTACGCACCACAACCCGGATCCTTCGAAGGGTGACAGGTGGCCCTTCTCCACCCATGCTTGCACGGGGGGGATGAGCCCCATCCCCTGCAGCCCTTCCACCCGAAGGTGGCACAGGACCAACAGAGGAGGGGAGCCCGGGCTGGGCACCGGACCTGCTGGTGCCAGGTGCACTCGCCAGCTGAGGAGGGATAGGTGGGTCTGCTGGGACCGGCCTTCCCATACGTTCTGTGATTAGGTGTGTTTAATTACAACATAAGCAAAACAGCATTCCAGATTAGTTGTAACAGCATGCAGTAATATTCCCATTAACCCAACACACCAAGGTTACAACAGTTGAACAGCAAGCATAACACATGCATATATTGAACCATAGTGGATATTCCAACAGCATGCAGGGATGTTTGGTAGCAAAAGGCCACCATGATTGTGGTGTTTAAACAGGGCACATGCATCAATGTGAATGCAAATATTTATAGAACAATAGGACATATGTCCCAACAAATATTTAAGATTACACATACCCATTGAGGTGTGGAATTGCATGGTTTATGCACATACAGTAGGGTGTAGAAAAACCCTCGGTTAACATCTTATAATTACCTTTTCGTCTACACTACATTCCTAGTGACTGCAAGTGTATATCCCCTACATGTATTATTGCACTTGCCACCATACAGTAGGTTGTGTAATGGGTTTGGCTAGTTCAATATATGCCTGACCTATATCTGACATACTAACTGTCCAGGATGCAGATGTTACTGCTACATATTTCTTGATTGCATTTATATATCTTTATCTACATATCTGGGATGTTTCCACATGACATTTTCACTTTGATTTGTACAGAACCCTGCATTTCTTGACACACACTCACATTTCTGGGGAAAAATAACATGCTACACATGTGCCAGATTTACTTATTCATACCAGCCAGTAACTGACTGTTGTGGACTGTATATATGTTTCACAGCTACTAGCACTTCCATCACCCACTTTATATGAGACTGCACAACTCTGTGTTGCCAGCACCTTTTCAAACAGTACTGTTTGTATAATGCAAGGGTACAACAACATTTCAAACTCTGTGACATAGACACACTCCAGGTTTTAGACCTTTATTAATGACATTACACACTTTTCCACAGGCTCACTCTTTTATTTGTTTTAACGGTGTATATGGCAGACATGTTCAAGACATATTATACCTTTATTAATGGGTTAGAACACTATTTTTTCAGGCTCACTCACTTATTTTATATGACAGTGCCTGCAGAGATATTATTCCAGACATATGTTACCTTTCTTAATGGGTTACTACACTCTTTTTCTGCCTCGCTGATGTTTTTATCTGACTTATTCAGGCAATTTAATGGCTGTATTATTGGACTACAACACTTTCTTTCATGCTCTCTCCCATATTTTATATAACAATACATGCAGAGTAATCACTAACCTGCCTGGTGGCGCAGCCTTAGCAGCCTATCAGCATAGGCTTGCTGATTCGCAGCATGGTCACCTGCAGCTGTAAAGTAAATGAAGGGATATTGAGACATACCTATCCATTATACATACTCCATTATCAATTCTTGCATACTGCATTCCATGGCTACTTACTCAGTTGTGGGGCATCCCACATCCCACAGGCCTCCTGTAGCCATTGGTTCAGGTGGTCCTGCTTTCATCTCTTCAGGACTGCATGGTGGTGACGGACCTGCTCACCAGTCCGAGGAATGCCTGTGGCACTGGTGAGGTCACGAGCTAACCGGTTCCAAGCCTCTGCCTTGTACTCAGTCACTTGGAACTGGCCCTGCAGGAGTCTTGACTCATGATGGTGGACAAGAAGCCAACCCATGTATTTTGACTCCTCGATGTCCCAACGTTGCGCTCAGAAGCGTGTTCCCTTTCCGACACCAGACATTCTAACTGCAAATGTGAGCTACAATCAGTTATGGCGTGTATTCCTGCCCGTGGGGCTTAAATATGCTGCATTTCCTGCACTCTTTTGTGATTGGCCATTTTGTAAAATTCTCGGCTGACTGCAGACCTGCTTAGTAATGGTTAAACTACCATTCGTAAGTATATGAATGTTAACAGTGGCAGTTTCTCCTATGTTGTCATGGCTTAGTGGTTCTGCACTTTTCTTCTGATGCACAGAGTCCTGGGTCCGAACCTTGTCATTCATTTTATTTTCATACTGTCCAGACAGGCTAGGGGGTGTGGCTGCATTTAAGCAACTTTGCTCTACGTTGCTCCTCGGTGCCCTACGGTGCACTGGTTGGCGTGGCATGCACGTCCGCGCAAACACATTGTGCTGGGTAAAGTGCTGTTAAACTATGGGCAACTCTGTTGCACTGGGTAAAGTGCTATTGAACTATGGGCAACTCTATTGCGCTGGGTGAAGCGCTATTGAACTATGGGTAACTGTATTGCACTGGGTAAAGCACTGCTTAACTGCAGGCAATTTTATATTGGGATCCTTTAAAATATTTATTTTGTTCACTGATACATTGGCTGTTTCACTGCTTTTTAGTTATGTTTAAACATATATGTTAGGTATTATTCCATATACTGATTTAAAAAATAAATACAAAAGGGAGTGGTGGGACTCGAAACGTGAATGCCTCTTTTTTTGCACGAATGCTCTACCATTACGCTATTGCTATTTGGTGTGATTTGCATAAACATTCTTTCTTATGCTCTTCCATGTCAGAATTGCTAACTGTTGCTAAGCAATGGGCACACCCGCACACACACGTGCAAATACGGGCAGCTATTTTGGGAATTAAAAAAAATTAATGTTATGCGTTTTAAAACTGTGATGGGGGTTTACAATATCAGACAGTGAGGTGTTGGGTGCAGGGACATTTGAGCGGACTCGCTCTTGTTTATTTGCCTTTATTTTAAACACTTGCAGGGGCGTGTACATTTAGACTGCTCGGCAGTTGGACATGCCCCCTGCTTTTTTACACGGTCTGTGTAAGACTTATGGTTGAGTCAGTGTGCCCTCATGCATATTCATGGCATGCTGACGTCATACCATTCAACTGCAGCCTCAGAGTAAGACTTATTAAGTCTTACACCGAGGATTCATGAATCCGGGGGTTTGAGTATAATAAACTATATGCCAAACTTCCAAACTTAATACTTTGCAGACACATTGTACACATCATGTAAAATTGCTATAATTGTGAAATTACAGGTATTTAAGGTAACTTAAAATGATCATTTGCTAGTTTTATCCAAAAGCATACAAAAATATTTCATAGCAAGTACAGTCTTTCAAAAAGGTAAGGATCTTTGTCACATTTTCAAACTTTTTAGTAAATGTATTTTATTTGTAAAGCTATTTTAAGAGAAAATGCAATTGCTAGCTTGTTTAGAATGTACCCCTTTTGCTATGGACTCTCAGTCATCAAAATATTTATTTTAATGCCTCATGACAGAATGCCTGTTAAATGTTTTTTATTAATCATAGTTTCCATTGGACTGCTTATGTCTTACAAATAGCATGCCTTAGGATTGAGTTGGGTCATTTCTTATTCATTTTATTCCTCTTGTAAAACAGAGTGGCTTTTCAGAAAAAAAGCACATTACCTTGCCAGTCTTTTGAAGTCTACAAATTTCTTCATGCAGCAATTTTGTTCCTATCCCCTTTTTTACATTGCTACATTGCCCCTCACAAGGATATCTAATTTTGTTTTAATGTCATGCTTAGAAATCATACTTGAACATCATGATAGCTCATATTGCTTCTGTTTTGGGATGAGATGTACTCATATTTTCTCATCCTATCATTCATGTATTAGCCACAAATTGTCTTGCTGTGCCATTAGCTTATGACCATGCTGGTGTTACTCTTCTCTGATGGATTCCTCAGTTATCACACAATTGTTGATGTCAAAATGAAGACCATTATCAGAATAAATGGCAGTTGGTATATCAAATATAGAGAAAATATATAAAACACTGATCACATTACAGGCTGTTGTGCATGTTAGAGTAAAAACTCTACCCTAAACATGATTAATACCAACAAATAATTGTTATTATTGACTGCACCCTAAACTCAGTGCTTCAAATGGCTATAACTAAGGAATTCATTATTTTGAGCTGGGACACTGAATATAAATTGAATACTCATAGTAAGACTTTACTAAGTTTAAAGCTATTGGCTGCAAAAAAAAAAAAAAAAACATTAGAAAACCAACTATAATTGAAGTACTGAGTATGGCAAAAATAAAATAGCTGGGAGGGGGGGCTTTAGAAAAAAGAAGGCTCAGGTTACATAGAAATAAATGGAAATTGTGGTAACAATAAATGCAGAATAACATTCAGGAGGGAAAACAAGCAATTCATATAATGTTCTAATGAATTGTAATAGTTAAAAAGAAATAAAACAAACAAATATGTGATACCTAATGCATGAAAATGAAATATGTTAGTAAATAATAATATGTTAATATGTTTTGTTTTCTTTTCTATTATTGCATGTATGCTTATGTCTTAAGTGATACATTATTAAATAAATGTCCACATTTTGCTATGTGTTAATATGGCAAAACTAACAACTATGTAATTGTTTTTCACTTATGTTATCTATACCTAGAAACATGTATTTTCAACATGGGCATAGTTTATCCTACTGTTATGTAATATTTATGTGCAATAAATATACACTTCTTTTCCAAATTTTTTGAACTCATTAACCTTAGCATTTATTAGATATTTATGATCTGCATATCTTTATATTTTCTGAGACAATTTCAGCATCTGGATAATTGTTTTAATTATGTTGTCCATCGATTTTCTAGAAATGTTTTACCTACTACAGTACAATGTCTTTTCATATTATGTCTCCATTTTGTTTAATCTTTTGCCATTTAACTGTATACATCTAGTTAACATATTCACATAATATGTTTCTTGCAGAGTTGGATGAGATAAATTATATCAACATTTTCATCCTTTTATACTATTAAACACTTGTTTACATTGCATATACGTCAGATCCTCATGCATGGTACACACTGTGTTCATCAGTGGGTAGCTATCCTGTGTTCTATGTTTTCCATTCCTTCTCCTTCTCATTTACATCTCTAACCTTTCTGCTTTGCCTTGATTTTCCACAGGAATACTGTTGTAGAATTCCATCATTTCATTTAAATCTGTATTCAATCTCTTGATCATTTTGATAACAAGACAGATATCCTGTATGCACTTCTTGATGGGAGATCCTTTTCTGCTCTTTCCATTTTTTACTAAAAATATACTGTGCTTGTTTTTCCCTTTCTGATATTCCTCCCTTTTCTTCCCTCATTTCAGCATGCAAACATCCCAGGAGTTTGTTCCTCCTTTCTGGATATCTCTTCCCACTACCCTAGAGCTGTCTACAAGATATATTGGGTTGCCAACAGTTCTAGTACATGTCTTGTCATTTTGCTTATTTCCCTCTTTCCCACCACATCTCCATCTGTTATTCTATTTCCTGCACTTACTCTTTAGCATTTTCTGTTTTAGGTACCACCTGTGCTATATGTTTAGTTGTTAATCTCCTGTTCTTTGCATACATTGCATTACTTGAACTGATCCTGTCACCTTTGGCACCTTTCTTGGGGAATGCCCCATTTTTCTTTCTCATTCCACCATTTCCTCAATTTCCTCAATAATCTGTCTTCTCTTCTTCTTCTGAGGTTCTCCTAGATAGCTCTACTTCCTTATTTTTCCGATTTCCTCCATTTTGTTCTTCCAGGAACAGTGCCTCTTCTGACCATCTTATATTCTTCCTCCTTTTTTTGTTGTCTTAGACATATATCCTTCAGGATTTTTATAGCTTCACAATTCTGTTTTAGATAGATGCAGTTGTGCAATTGGTTATCTGTTCTTCAGATGTTACATTTAAAAGGTTCTGCTTTTATTATCCCACACTTCCCTAAATTTTCACATGTTATTAATGCCTATCCTTCCACCCCATCCCCAATAACTTTCTTCTACCATCTCTCAAATTTGTGTTCCAGACTTAGCCATTGTTGTTTTTCTCTTCTCCCATAAACCCTCATACTCTTTTTCAGGTTACACGAGTCCTGGTGCCTTTCTCTTCCATAGTACATCTCATAGGTGGCTCAATCAAAAGGAGAGAAATAACTCTGGGAGATTTAACATCACCACCATTTCTTTCCTACCCCCTACTTTATCCCCTCCTCTCTGTAGGACGTCGGTCTGCCTCCACCAGTTCTCTTTTAATTGTACACCTTTGACTAAACCATTTTGGCATCCTAAGTTACATATTCAATTATTTAATCTAACCTTGTGATAAGTATTTTAGTTAGGATCTGAATGCCTGCATTTATAAACAACAATGGCTATACTTTCTAACCTGCATTGTGCCTCCCCTTTATATGATATTACTACAGGCCTCACCTTTTTAAAATGATGCTGATACCCCCCTTGTCTATACTATTCTTCTGTACTATTGTCTATACTATTCTTACAGTGTCTGTTTGAGTTTCTTTTCTATTTATACAGTTCTAGTAGGAAGGTATCCAACTCTACTGCCTTCCTTACCTCAGTCTTTGTATTGTTCCCTTTTCTTTTTCTTCTGGGATGTCTTTCTGAGATTTTGATGGTGTGCTATGTTAATTTCATATTCCCCGTATCCTTCCATTCCCAGTTTTTCTACAATTTATTTTCTTTCTCCTTGTACAATTGCTGATGAAACCTTTTGAATGACTTTTTGATTGCAACATCCTTTTCATCTACCTACACATACTTGCCTAATCTCTCACTTTGGCATCTCTTTAACCTATTTTATAGCTTGTATTAGCATATATTATTTTTCTATATTTATTTGTTGCAGAATTAAGTATCTCTATGATCTATCAAAACACATTTGCTGTGAATGTGTTCTAGGTTACTTCGTGTACTTGTACTGCTGCTTTAAAGCAATCTTCCATAGTAGAGGAATTTATGAGCTGTTTTCAAACACTTCTGTAAAGTTAAATGAGACAACTCAGTCTGTTAGCATTTTGACATCTTATGTTTATAGGTTCATAATTGTTTACTAGGCTAATAACCCCAAAGGCCTTTTTAAGCCTAGCCATGCATCCTAAATTTTTTGACAAGTTCAGGTACCCTTGATAAGTGTAAGCAGGGTGAACCATTTACAGGCTGCCAGTGTCCTTTAGAGACATAGGTGCCAAATAAGGGAGAAATTTCCTGTTCTCCATCCAGTTGTCCAAGTTACACCTGTATTGAGTTAGGGAGGAACTCTGCTTCACATGCATGGGGAGCCTGTTCCAGAGAAGGGTTATTCTCTGAGATACATACCCGTCTCTCCAACAGGTCCTGTTTATATCATAGGCAAGGATTAAGTCTTTAAAACAGGTAATTCTGGTACTGTTTGTTTTGCGAATATGCAGCAGATCTATCAGAGTGGGGTCTGACAATGCCTTGTATGCCAGGTATAGATCTCATTCAACAGTCTATAAGAGACAGAATACAGGGATAGGGTCCTGAGGCTGTCTGCATAGGACATATTACTTACATCCTGTACTCTTTCAGTGAGGAACTTCTGTGGACATTCCAGTTGTTGGATATGCCTGGTTACGTACATACCAAAGGAGGTACTGAACACAATGATGAATGTTGAATACAGTGGGACAATGACTTCCTTGGACCTAGATGCTATACCTTTGTTTATAATTTGCACAAAATAGAATGATTTCCTCAATACTGTAGACATGTAATGGTCAAAGGCTAGATCAGTGTCTGTGTGCTTCCCCAAGTCCCTGCCTACTGGGTCAACTCTAAGGAGTTTGTTGTCAATAGAATAGTTACCAGGGGTGGATGACTTTCTGAAGGATACAATTATGCATTTCTTGGCATTTAGTTTTAGTCCATGGCTCTGGCATCAGTTGTTTGTCTGTGTCAGCGCTTTCTGGATAACATTTGTGTCAGTGGGTGATTCAATGACAGCTTCTAATTTGCAATCATCTGCAAATTAAGTCAGCTAAGGACCATTGACATTGGTCTTGACTTCAGAGAAGTAAATTCCAAAAGGTAGCGGTCCCAGGACTGATACTTGAAGGGCTCTGCTTGTGAGTCGCCTTTTTGTAGAGGTGGATCCCCAGTTCTAACTTCCTGGGTCCTGTTTGTGAACCAACTAGCTATCCACTGAGTTACATAAGGGTTTGTTCCTAACATCTTAAGTTTGTTAATACTGCCAAAGTGTGGTATTGTGTCAAATGCCTTGGCCAGGTCATGGTAGGCAGTGGGAACCATTTTTCCCACATCCATTGCTTTGGTGACCTTCTCAAAGAAGTAAACCGGGCTGAGTAGGCATGACCTGCCCTTGATGAAACCAAATAGGGTTGAGTCCAATGTCTGGAGGTTTCCTATGTCATTATCAGTCATTTGCATGATAATTGCTTCTATGACTTTGGATATGAGACTAGTGAGACTTATGGGTTTCTAATTTCCAGGGTCTGTAGATGGTCCATCCTTGTGCAGAGGGATCACTATTGTTGTTATCCATTCATGAGGCATGAAGCCTGTTTGAAGGCTATGGTAAAATAGTAATCCCAGATGGCCTGATAGATCATATTTCATGCTATTTAGAAGGCATCCTGAGATATTGCCTGGGTCCATCGATGCAGTGTTCTTGGCCTTAGAGAGAGCATTAAAGACCTGTTCCTTGTGATAGTAGTGGGGGATGGTATTTGATGTTATTTCCTGAGGGAAAGTTAATGGGGAGAGAGTGGTAAAGTTGGAGCTGAATTGGTCGACCAGCAGGTTTGCTATATCTTCTGGTGCAGTGTAGGTGGTTCCATTTACAATGAGCTCTGCACACAATTGTGTATTGCCTTTGAGGTGAGGTTGCAGACATAGCTAAAGAATGCCTTGTGGTTATCCTTGGCCTGGAAGGCCAGATTTACCTCTAACTTGGCTTTGGTAGACTTTATTTGTCCTCTGAGTTGTTTGTTTAGTTTGATGAGAGTGCTTTTATCCTGCTAAGTGCTGCACCTCCTAATTTTTGCCATGATTTTCTTCCTTCTTTTATACAGCCTACTGATGTGATTCCACCAGGGTGGCTTGTTTTTTGAGTTAGTTCTGTACTTCTTCCTGGTGGGTACAGCTGTCTTTATGCAGCTATTTACATGTTTGCATAGTGTTTCTTTGAACAGTTCTGCATAGGCAAAAATTTTGCCAGGATATCACTTTATAGTAGGAAGTTAGCCTTAGAGTAAGTCTTGAATATTCCAGGGTTAGCTGGGATTCCAGGTTACCCACGGTAGTGGTGCTGCGGTAGCATTGTCCCCTCACAGCAAGACGTTGTCACATTCGATTCTCAGCTAGAACGTCTTCTGTATGGAGGCATGCATGAATGGGCGTGCCTTCATTGAAGGTTGTGCATCAGGGCTGGTAACTTGGCATGTAAAAATCCACTACCAAACATTAGCGGACCGGAGTTCCGCTGTGGTGACCCCTAACCGGGATAAGCCAAAAGA
This sequence comes from Protopterus annectens, assembly GCF_019279795.1. Taxonomy (NCBI): domain Eukaryota; kingdom Metazoa; phylum Chordata; order Ceratodontiformes; family Protopteridae; genus Protopterus; species Protopterus annectens. Next base: position 488,486,373 of record NC_056725.1, on the reverse strand, counting down.
CACAACAACAACTAGCTGGGATTCCAGGTTATATTTTTACTTCAAATGAGACTTTTTTGTGGTCTGACCTTACCCAAGAAGGCATTATACTAGGCGGTTTGCAGCACTCCCCTATATTAGTTAGGAGCAGATCCAGTATGGTTGCACCTCTTGTTGGTGTATTGACCATCTGCTCCAGGGAGTTGGTGTTTACAATGTCGTATATGATTCCCATTTAAAAGTGGGGTAATAAAAGGCAGCCATGAATATGGTATTGGGTTGGATGGTAAGTGTTTCTAATAAGTTTAAATACATGGTATGGGTCTCCTAGGTCATAGATGAGGATCTATAATTTTCATGGATGTGGTATTGAATTTTGCCTATGGTGCTTTAAATATGGAGAAGCTCAAATGCATTGTCCATTTTTAACCAGCCATAAGGTATATTTATTTTTGATGTAAATTGAGACACCTCCACCTTTAGTCCCTGTCTGTGTAGTAACTGGTTTAAATGTGTGGAAGGAATTATAACCTTGCACTGTTGGTGTGCTCTTTGCAGCTTTAAACTATGTGTCAGTGAACATAGACATCAGTATTCTCTAGGGTTAAAAGAGCTTCTAGGGAGTGAAGTTTTTTTTTGTTTAGACTCCTTACATTTAGCAGTAACACCTTTAGATTTGCTATGTCAGAAGTACTTTCAGTTTGGCATTGGCTAAAAAAGGCACAATAGGGCAGGACAATGTTTAGCTAGTATCTGAAAGCCTAGATTGGAGAGGTGCAGACCATCCCTGGAAGCAGCTTGGCTGACACCAGAAACTTAGGCAATTATTAAAGTAAGGCATATTTTGTTCATATTGTGGCATCATCCTTGTAGAAAGTAAAATGCCACTCAATGCTTGGGTCATACCAGCCTAGGACACATATTCCGAGAGCTCCATGATGTCTCTCTTCACATAGTCTAGGGAAGTATGTCTCAGGTCATAGTAGTAGTATATAGTTGAAATGATTGAGGACTTATAAGGGAAGATATGCATTTCCTCAGAAAATATAATCAGTGAGTGGGATTTAATGAATGTGGGGTTTAAAAATAAGGTAAAAATAAAAAAAGCGATATGGTTAAGAAGTAACAAGAATTATATAGAGGGACTGACAAAGGTTAAAATATTATAGAATAGTGGTAATCTCACAGAAAAAGAAGAGGTGCAAATGCAGAGTGCTAAAGAGAAAATAAGGGACTACTTGGAAAATGTGCATGAGTTTTAAAAGATTTCTGTTATGCAACTAACTGTTTTTTGATAATAACTCCAGAGCACAAAGGTTTTTAACACAACAACTCAGGAAACAGAAATAGTAAAGGTTATTGCCAAGCTTATGGAGCCTATAACAAAGAAAATAACCAGTGATCTTGTAATTGTATTAGAAATATTTCAGAAATTTTATGAAAATTTATATAAAGCAGAAAAATGTGGAAATCAAGAAACAGTACAAACTGAAATGTCTATGGAAGAATTAAACACACCAAGGCTAGAGGTAGATGAGGCTCAATTATCAAATTTTAGGCTAGGAGGAGATGAGATAAAATGGTGATGTATAACCAATTTACTGGAAAGCTTCCAGGAGTAGATGATATTCCTATGGAGAGTTGGAGGTTAGGAGGGAAGCAAGTGATAAAGATCTGGAAGGATTTGTTTACATTATTTTAAAAGGAGCAGAACCACCAACATCCTGGAAAAAGCTGTGGAGGCTGTGATACCTAATGATGGTAACAACTCATCAGACCCAGCTTCAAATAGGCCTATTTCAATTCTAAACCATGATTAGAAAGTGTTTATGTCTATAATTATTAGAAGAATGGTGATGACATAATTGATAGATATGGATCAATGTGGATTTGTGGAAGGAAGGCAAACATTTAACAACATTAATAGAATAATGATTATTCAGAGGGAAGTAGAATATAAGAAAATACCACTGTTGTTCATGGGGCTTGATGCAGAGAAAGTACTCCACAGACTAAGCTGGGATTTTAAGAGTAGGGCAATGGAAGCATTTGCATTCCCTGACATAATAATAAGGTTAATTAGGTGGATATATACACACACACATACATACATACAAATGTTTCAAGCATGGGCATTAAAGCCCTTCTAGCTTGCCAATATGCCAAAACACTTGTTCCCATAATAAATGTCCAGGCTGTTCTTAAAAATATCTAAACTAGTACTTGTTTAATGTAATTTGGTAGTCTGTTCCAAGCATCAGCTACTCTGTCAGAGATCCAGTTAGTACACTTCTCATTCCTATAGAATCTTCTACATAGGTTATCTGACAATTCTGTAGTACTTTTTGATAACCCCAAACATTCCCAGAGGTAGTTGTCCCTAAATGCCCTATATACCTGAATAAGATCTTCTCTTAAATATCTGTAAGAGACACCGTACAAGTTCAGATATTTTAGTCTTTCATAATAACTTAGATTTTCACATCCATGGATGCCCTTAGTATATTTCCGTTGCACTCTTTCCAGTTTATCCATGCTTGTTTTCCCATAGGGTTTCCATATTGCTATTCCATACTCAAGTTTGGGTGTAATGTAACTAACAAACAATGACTTTATTATGTTTGATTTCCTAGACTTTATAAATCTTTTTATACAACCTATAGTTCTATAACTATCATTAGTCAATTGGTTGATATGATTAGAAAAACTCATAGCTGAATCTATACCCAGGCCCTTAAATGAGTCTACAGTTTCAATCACTGTGTGCTGTATTAAATATTCACCTTTCAGTTTATGTCTCCCAGATCTCATAATCTTAGTTTTTGATGTATTTATCAACATATTATTCTCCTGTGCCAAAATGGTCAATTTAGTCAAATTATTTTGCAGATATGCCTTATCTGTAACACTTGTAATCAGTTTACCCAATTTCAGGTCATCTGAGGGTTTGGAGGTAAAAATTAAAGTGGGGTGGGAGCTCCTGATAAGTTTGGTTTTACCAGTGTAGCCATGCAGAGATATCCTCTTTATCCTTTGTTATTTATGTTATTTTTATTTATTTATTTAGTTTTTGTTTACGGGAAAAGTCCAACTTGGAACAAAGGTAATTTTCAGTGGAGGCCTGGGGAGAAACGCTCCAGATGCATGTGTTTGTAATGTGGGAGGAAACCTACATGAATGAGGGGAGGACATGCAGACTCCACACAGAAGGCACTCTAGCCAGGAATCAAACTGGATAACCTCTTGCTGTGAGGCAACAACGCTAGCAGTACACCACTGTGCCACATACTGCTGCACCACTGTGCCATACAATGTTTAGACTCATTGCCAAAGAAAATAAGGGAGTCAGAAATTCAATGATTTGACTCATATGATAATCAAGAAAAGTTGGCTTTATTTGCAGATGATATTATCTTGCACCTGATAAAACCAGAAAAGGAAAATTCAGTGTTTTGGAACATTTTATGAGGATTCTAAGAACTAGATCAACACGGGAATGAAGAAAGGAGATTCTGTTGATAGCGATGACTGAAATTAGGGGTACAGAGAATAGGTAAGAGAGATCTGGAATTTACTAGAGAAAACTAACAAAATAATCAGGTATTGGGAGAAAATAATTAGGGAAAGGTAATGGAATGGAAATAAACCATTACATAATTTAGACTGCACGCTAAAGATCGTCTTCGCTATCAAGGACTGATATCAGAGTACAGGCAAACAGAAAGGAATGGGACTGATCCTAAGTGAATGACTTGCTCTGGTTGAGTTTTTGGTAGAATCTAGAACAGAAGCTAATGTTAAAAAGGAATAATTAGTAGGACATATAAAATAGTGTATGATAACTATAGGAATTAATCAAAGGAAGTTAGAAAGGAATGGGAAGAGAGAATGGATAAGCAATTCAATAAGAAACAACGGAAGGAGATATGTATGACTCTTGCATAGGCAAAAAAGTATAGAGGATTTAGGATTTTTCTTTGCATATGTATTGTATACCAAGCAGGCTGCAAAGAATTTTTCCTCAGATAGAGTGCAAATGCTGAAGGTGTGAAAGGGAAGAAAAAGGTAACTGGGAACATATTTTTGGGACTACACTGTGTTGGCAGACTTTAAAAATTCCCTGCAGACTATTCTATTACTAATACTGGGTGAGCAAATTGGTGTAACTAAGGAAAAGATTTTTGAGCTTTGATACAGAATCAGAATTACCTAGACATATGAAAGCCTTGCTTAGTTTAATTCTGGTGGCTGCCAAAAAAAAAAATTGCTAAAAAATGGAAATCAAACTGTAAACCAACTGTACTAGAAGTAGTAAATATAGTAACAGAGAGAAAAGAACTGGAAATGAGATCTTTAGAAAAGGCTATGAGCAAATTACATAGAAAAATTATCAATGTGGGAACAATACATGCAGAATAATGATTTGGAGGAGAATGAGATCTATGGGAAGGCAGGAAATGAATAAGCTTTATAATGCTTGGTTGACAATGACTGCATAGACTATTATATATGATATTTAATCTTTGTAACTAAAAATATGTCAATATGATTTGTTTTCATTTATATAAATGTATGATTGCCTATATCATAAGTGATAATTCAATAACGGTATTTCTTGTTAAAAGGAATAATATAAGTCATGTGGATTATCATCATCATCATCATCATCAGCCCCCTTTGTCCCATTTTTCTACATGGGGTTGGGATATTGTGTTAACTGTCGCCAACTCTCTCGATTCAGTGCCACAGTCCTGCCTTCTTCAACACTCATGCCTGACTGTCGCAGATGCTTCTTTCACACAATCCATCCACCTCTTTGCTGGAAGTCCTTGCTTCCTCTTACCTTCTTCCAGTCTGTCCCAAATCTTCCTCACCAGATTGTTTTCTGCTTTTCTACATATGTGCCCAAACCACCGTAGTCTGTTCTCTTTGATCTTTTCTGCAGTTGGAGCTACTTTGGCTTCTGCTCTTTTGTCCTCATTTTTTCAACAGTCCCAAAGTGTGCATCCTATCACCTTTCTCAGGCACTTAATTTCCATCACCTCTAGCTTCTTCAACTGCTCTGCCTTTACTGCCCAGGTTTCTGTACCATACAGTAGTACTGGTCACACCACTGTCTTGTACACCTTGCTTTTCAGCTTCTTTAGCATTCTTCTGTCATAGACTACACCTGATACTCTATGCCAGTTGGCTGCAGCCCCACTGATTCTAGCTTTGACCTCTTCATTCAGACATCCCTTCTCCTCAACCACCCCTCCCAGATACTTGAAGCTGTTTACCTGTTCCACTATATTCCCTTCTATCTCTATTCTCACCTTCTTATTTCCCCAATTTGCTGCCATTACTACCATCTTATATGTGCTTAATTGCATCCCATGTGCCTTCTGATTTGCAATCCATTCTCCTATCCTTTGCTGAAGTTCTAGCTCAGAGTCTGCCTGTAATGCCACATCATCTGCATACAGCAGCTTTGTTGATCTGTCGGCTCTGACCTGTTTACTAATGTAATCCATCACCAGTATGAACAGCAGTGGACTCAGAGCTGAACCCTGATGTATACTCACACCCACTGGGAACCTCTCTGTGAGGCCAAACACCATCCATACTTGAGTCATTGGTTCCTTGTACATAGCTTGCATTAATTCTACCAATGTTTCTGGGACTTCAGTTCACTGCAGTACTGTCCAGATCAGCTTTCCTGGGACCTTGTGATATGCTTTCTCCAAGTCTAGGAATGCCCAGTCGGACTATCTCCTCATCTCTAGCTTCTTCTCAAGTATCTGTCTCACTGCAAACATCGGGTCAGTTATGCGTCATCCTGATCTGAACCCAAACTACTCATCTCCCATCTTACATTCTACTACTCTGTGTATCCATTGATCAATCCCCCTATCCAGCACTTTCATGCAGTGTTATAGGAGTTTGATGCCTCTGTACTGCCCACAGTTGTGGATGTCCCCTTTGTTCTTGTACACAGTAATATAAGTCACGTAGATCTCAAAATAAAACTAAATGATAGTTTTAAGTACATTGTTGTGTGCTGTACTAGCCAACAACTTTTTTCTGTTTTCCGTTTGCAGGGCAGTTATACTAACAAACCAGTGAGATATCCATGGGAAATGTAACGGCCCTCACTTTTGCCAACCTCATTATGGCTTCCTTGGAGGGGGCTAATATTTTTGTTCAACAATTTACAACACACATGAAGTATTATGGCTGATGCATAGGCAACATCATTATTCTATGGAAAGACAATAAGATGAGCTTATGGCCTTTCACAGATACCTCACGATTTTTTAAGATTTGAAATTCCTTTCAACAAGGATTAGATTAATTTGCTGGACATTATAGAATATAACAATTAAATAATTTCAGTTTACTATTTAAAATTTCTAGAAAGGAATTGGGTAATTGAGTAACAATGATTACTTTAACTGAAGTAGAAAGCATTTTTTTTGCATATAAAGCATAATATTGTCAAAGGACAGCTAGACTTACATTCCAGGCTAATATAACAGCATGATGCTTTTCTTGAAAAGTGAGGGAATTTAAGCACTTTTTTTGGAGAGAGGTTACCCACTAATATTGGTTTTCTGTATTCTTGGATCAGTTTGGTAGATTTAAGCCAGTTACAGAAACGGGCATAATTTGTGAATGCAATGTATAGGCACTGAAAGGATTGATTTCCCAAAGTTCAAGTTTCATGTTTTATAACAGTTACTAATGATGTCTGGATACAGATTTGAACTGCTTACTAGATATATATATGAATAAAATTGGCAATTGTTTTAAATTGCTTTAGAATATCCTAGTCTGGTTGATTGAATTTTAAATGCAATTTAAAGTCAAGGCTTGACATATTAACTTCAAGTAAGTACTATTATTAGTTTTATTTTTTCAAAAACATATTATTGTTTTAATGCACATACATTATCTTTATCCTCCTAATGCATCAGCCAATCACAGTGCTATTACTTACATTCACTTATATAAATGGATTATATATATATTGAGTTTTTGCCTAAAGAATTTCTTAACAGTTGTGAATGAAAGCTCTTACTTTTTTAACAATTTTAATACATCATTGACTGTTATATTCTGATAAACATTGTTCTTTCATTCCAATAATGTTAAGAATGGATTTCTCCTAATACAAATAAAGAAATAAAAAAGAAGAACCATAATACTAAACTAAATTTGTCAAGAATTTCAATGTTGAAGATGAAATTTGACATGCAAACTTGTTTGTCCCTGAACTCCTGCTAGGAGGAGGCTGCAGATAATGTCACCGTAGTTGACCGTTTACATAGTCAACAATGTAGTCGAAATGAAAGGAGCATGCTGAAAAACAGGAGAGAGAGAGAGAGAGAGAGAGAATGAGATGGAAAATGCAGCTGTCCCAATAACAGTATCAATCTAGTGGTGGGTTTCACAGTCACTGAACCACTCTTGTTTAATGGCTTTTCTGGTAGTATTATAGACAACACTGGAGGGGTGGGGTATTTTTGCAAACAGGGTAAGTAGTCTAATTAAGAAGCTAGGGATAAAGACTTAAGTAGCTGTAAGACTGAACTACTGTACAATAGCTGACAGTGTGGAGAATGGAAAGCATCATAAGCCTGAGAATGATGAAACCAATAGGGACCTTTATGGCATGAAAGGGAAAAGTGATGATGAAAGATCACATAAGTAGTACTCATTTTTAGCAAGGCCCAGGTCAAAAAGATAAAAAAATACTAAATTTACAATATAACAAAGTTTAAATAAGGTCTAAAGAAATATGTACAAATATACTAAAACTCATTAAAACTGAATAAATAGGAAATTTCACATGAAGATATAGATTTTTTTGACAAAAGTATAGCTACACAAAGCAAAATTGGTGTTGAGAAAGGTGAATAGCTTTGTGGCACATATACAATGTGGTACTAGTAATGGAAAAAATGTTCTGGATGTGCACTGAGAAAGGCATTAGCATAGACCTTATTTGTTCTGTGACCAGTTCTGGATGTTGCAGCATAGGACATGGGATACAGGAAGTTCAGGAAAGTTTAACAAATGTAGTTTGGGGTTTGAGAAAGAATCCATATGACAGACACTGGCGGCCATAAATATGGGCAGCCTAGAGGATTCTATTTGAGAGACAGATATTATATGAATGTAAACTTTAAGATCTGTCTATGTCAGTACAAAAAGAAAGAGCAGTATTAATATACTGGAAGAAACATATAAAGGACATAATCCTCTTACAGAAATGAGGGAGAAAAGAATAGTTGTGGAATTATTTCTCAAAGAAAGAGTGGGGGTTACATACATTTGAGCTGCAGGTACGGGCCTTGGGGGGAAAAAGAGAGCTGACAATTTCAAGAGTGCATAGAGCAGACTTTGAAGAACCACAGAACAAGATGGAAAAATCACACACACTGAAACAGCTGCTGTTTATATAACTTTTAAGTATGCATTTAGCCAAGCCATAACTTTCACTATATGCATAATTTACATTTCTTTCTAGGAAAAGGGGCACTTTGGGTGATAAAGTTAGCTTAATTTCATCCAGGAAATATCTGGTTTGAGAGGTTTGAGAATCAGCACACTTTATTGCTTAAAAGGTGTTGATGTTGATAAACTACAACTACAAGAAATGCTGCAGTGCTGGAAAATCACACCATCATAATTTTATTGGAACACTGCCTTATGAACTTCATTTCTGCTTTTCTTCTCAGAATATATTAACTGAAAGAAAATATCAACTGTATATGTGTGTGTGTGTGTGTGTGTGTGTGTGTGTGTGTGTGTGTGTGTGTGTGTGTGTGCATGTGTGTGCACGTGCGTGCATGCGTACGTGTGTGTGTGTGTGTGTGTGTGTGTGTGTGTGTGTGTGTGTGTGTGTGTGTGTGTGTGTGTGTATACATGCACATCTAGACATTTTATAAATTGTGTGTACCTGTAACTGAGTGAAACTTACTCCTTCACTTTTGTACATTTTGCAGCTGCAGTAATATAAAAAGGAAACCATAGCAAAAGTGAATAAATAGAAAATTGGTAGAAAGCCCTGAAAGAAAAGTACAAGCAGTTCTGTTACAAACTATGAACTGGCATTATACAATTTTTGCTCCAATACTGAGAAAATGACTCCCCCTTGAACCAATGAAAAGTGGTTTCATTTATTTTTATATTATGGGTGTTAGAGCTATTAGTAATTCCTTCATAGTTTCATAATTACCTGTGTTTTAGAGGGAATTTTTGTACTACTGCATATGAAAGTGGAATGTATGCTGATATAACTGTAATTTTGCCTCATCAGGAGCTAAACCATTATTGGAATTCCAATGATGACATCAGTTATGTGAGGGTTATTATTGTGTTTCTTCACAAAAAAAAGTGATTTTATTATGCATTTATTTGTGATGCTATTTTTTATTTTAAAATACGTTTATGTTTATTCATGGAGAGTGCATTAAATTTAAAGCTTTCTATACTTTATGTTAGGCTTGCAGCTAGTCATACCCATGACCACAGTTCTTCAAATGTATAAGTGAGTTAGAATCTATAACAATCACCTGTTCAAATCTTCCCCTGGTATGTCTCTTGTTTATGGAGGATACTTTAGCAATAAGTATGTGGTCATTCGGAAATCAAAAGCTGTCCTAAGTAGTTTTCTTGGGTCTATATTATAAAGCTGAAATCTCTAAAGAGCGAATACCTGTACATCAACATATAGATTGATGTACAATTATAGTGAAACAAGTATTTAGAGAAAATCAGAACACTGAATGTATTTGTCTGGCCAGCAGCACAATCCTGGAGATAAGGAAATATATCCTTTACCCCACTGTAGTATAATTTTGGAGTTGGTATATTTAAATAGCGTGGGTGTGAAAGTGTATTATTTTAGTTTTATTTAGTTAATTTAAGTATACCTGCATGGCGCTGTTGTTTAAAGAAACATGTTCGGTGTTTTGATTTTTTGCTAAATACGTGTTTCACTATTATTGTACATCGATCTTTATGTGTCGATGTACTTGTATTCACTCATTAGAGCTTTTGGCTTTATAATATAGACGCGATTTCTCAAGGTTGGGTGAAAAGGCTTCGTCATGGTTTGCTGCTGTAGCTACTCTGGAATGGCATGCAGTACTTCCAGTATTGTGTTGAATTTCCTTGAGATTCATGCCTATTTTTCGGATGATCTCTCAAAGAAAATCTTTCATAAAGTCTTAATTTTCCCATCATGATGGCACCAAAAAAATTAATTGAACTTTGCCCATGGTGATATGAACAGAGGGAGTACATTCAAGTGAGTCCATACATATTAATGGGTGCATCACAATGCATATGAGGGCTCCATCTATTAAAGTCTCTGGACATACCCCCATGCAAGCACTCAAATGATGTCTGGGAGAGGGATTCAGTAAAATTATAGGGGTGAATACTTAATATGAAGTTTAGAAAGCTTTAAGAACCTGTTTACATAGTTTTAATCAAGTAAGTAGCACAATGTATGTCTCACACTAAGTTACAAAGTACCAAGATGTACATCAAAAGTGCGACTGTACACTGTAAGATATACACACCGCTCGCTATTATTTTAGCATTAAAGAAGTGTCTAGCCTTAGCAATATAATAGTCAGATCTGTTTTTCTGCACTCGAATGTTGCTATGAAAATGTGTGTGGCAAACACAGCTTCTAGCAAGTGCATTTATAACGTAAGCAATAACCACCTAATGTGATCCAGATAAGTTAGCTGCCAAAACCCAGCTGTACTCTTCCTTGTTCAGTGATCCTACCGTACTGGAATTTGGCACCTGTTGTTGAACTCACACCGGTATTGCAGATACACACCTACATGTGCACCAGAAGGTCAAGCCAATGGGGGTATTTGACTGTGTACAACAGAGCGTGCAATTATATAACATTATTATTACTGAGCAGTGACTGTTTTTACCTCTCACAATCATGAGGTCACCACAGCTTAAAAAGCCTTAACAGGTATGCTTTTGTTCTACTTGACTCACTAACTCGTAGGCCACAGTGCTACAGATTTTCAGACATTGCTTTCCTAGCTTCTGTTTAAACTGCTCCTGCTAATGCCTGCTGCATTGCAGCAAACAGTTTTGGTCAGTCTTGATGTTGCAATATGGCTGGGAAAATTGCAGTTTCTGTTTCTTGCCATGACCAGAGTTCCTTATAAAAGCTTTTCTGTTTCATAGCTTCACAAAAATGCATCTCTCTGTCTCTCTCTGTTTCTCTTTTTTGTTCTTCTGTTTGCCTTCTTCATAGAGTTGGGTCTATCAAACATCTCATCTCACTTTTTGACTGTTTGCTTAACACTTCAGAATGTATTTATTTATGCATTAACTAGATAAGAGGGTGTGGCATGATGCTGGATTTAAGGTATTTTCCTTCCAAGGGCAGAATATGGGCATGGTAGTCTGAAACTGGGCATGTCAAGACCACAAGTAAAAAAAAAAAAACAGTGAAATTTGATAAACTCACCGCAGAGAACAATGCACACTGCTGGGGTTTTGATGCTGATTAAATAAAATCTGTAATCATTGTCTAATAAAAATATAAATAAAACTTTCCCTCTCTCTGTGTTCATGCCCATGCCCATCATAATTTTTTATAGTGTACCATGGAAATGTAACTCTCCTGAGTATAAAAGCTTTAAGGGTCAAAGCTGAACCTGCATGTATGGAGAAGTATCCCAGGTTGACATGGTAAGGTATACCAGTGAAAGTCTGTATGCTGTCAGAAATGTAAGGAAGAGTCCATTAACAGTAGGCACTGTGGTGCCATGGAGTGCTACACTTGGTTTAACCCACTGGAGTGCATCAGTATACAGCTCATTCTGCATAGATCAGCTGTAGTTCAAGAGCAGCAAATCAGTTAAGAAAGAAGTGCCTGGAAGTACAGCCCTCCATGCAAGTATGTGCACCAGAAAAAAAAATCCAAAAAATAGTAAACACTGGCAAGGATGGCTGCAAAGGTGCTGCATCTGTGAAGCCTTGCCAAATGCAATCATGTTATGGTATGCAGAATGCCTACTGTTACACAGCCTTCTCCACTACTGAATGGCTTTCTGGGGAAGTATAACATAAAAGAATGTTCGTATGCACTCTGCTGGGCTGTACAGTACCTCGCAGCACATTCTGCTGTAAGCCTCTTTTGCCAATTTGGCCTTTGTATTAGAACTGGTGATAAAATGCTTCTGGATCTTCACTACCACCATGACCAGAGTTCCTTATGAATGCTTTTCTGCTTAATATATTAACAAAATCCCTCTCTGCCTCTCTTTCTCTCTGTATTGACTGCTACTGCATACCTGGGGATATGTGCATCTTCCTATGTGGGTAGCCATATCCCCTGCTGTGTATCATAAAAAAATTCTCTGAAATAACCAGGCTTATTCCATTATTATCATGCTGTTAGTTCCAGAAATCTCTAATATTCAAGAACTGCAGCTAAAGGCCATTAAGATAACATTGACAGAATATTTGATAGAAAGGAGCACTAGTCATATCACACTGTCTGGACTTAAATCAGGCCTCAGCTTTGGACTGTAAATGTCCCTATTAAACTAAAGAACTACATTTAAGTTATTGATCTTTTCAAAACTATTATAAAACTAAGCTTAAACCTAATTGATCCCAGAAGTACTTTTAGTGCCTCTAAAGCATCTTCAAATATGGCATGTCCTATCCGTCTTGTTGTCATTGTCAAAGGAAGTGATGGATATGCTTGTGAAGAATGACTTAAAAGGGAAGTTTGGAATTCAGAACCATAATTAGAGAAGAGTAGCCCTCCTGGTGCAAGGCATTAGGGGTGCTGATGGGGCATAAGTGCAGTACCTGCACTGATTTATAATGCCATGAGGAAATCACAGCTTCGTAAATGATTTCAGATACAGCCTTTGTAGTAGTATGTATAGCTGAAGCTCTGCATTGTATAACTGCATCAATTTTGGTTCCTTAAGTTGGTTTTAGGGGGGAATCAATTTGGGATAGTGATCTCAGTATTAATTTTTATATACCACTGAAATGGGAATGAAATGGATTTCATTCCTGCCTTACCCTACCAAGATGATTTATTTTGTGAGATTTTACTGCATAAATGTAAGAATAACATGTAACACTAGGAAAATCGTTTGAATGATTATGAAAGAACCTGGCCAGCTTTTCCAGTCATGAGTTTCATTAGAGATAAATTCTTCTCAATATTTTTTCTATACTGATTTGACGGTATGTTCATATTTATCAAGCATTTGTTTTAACTTCCTCTCAAGACAATGACTTACAGTCATTACTGCACCATCAGGGCACAGACAAGTGTAACAATGACTTGATTATTAACTTACAGTAATAGATTCTTGGCTGTTATATGTAACATTTAAGACTGTATTTACTGTACTCTTCTGCCACACCACATCTCCAATAAGAATAGTCTCCCTTTTTCTTTTGCAAAAAATGGTTCAGACTTTCATCCACTTAAACCTCAGTATTTATGTACACTTCTTTGAATATAATACAGGAGTACTGCTTTCTTCAGATATGTACTGCCAGTTCTGAAGGTGGCTGCTATTACAAGAATGGCTTTCTATAAGTAGTATATTGCTACCTATGTTCAAATTTTGTGCATGTACATGCAGAAGTGAAAAAGAAAATCTTATATTTTGTCAGGGAACTCACAGGACACACTATATCAAAGAGCAAGTGCTTTTGGATGCCGCAGTATAATGATGCCTAAGGTGGTAGAAAGACTCTATACATTTTGTAAGTTTCATTATAAATACATGCATACGTATACCCATAAATATAGTTTAAATGTAAACATATAAACCTACACTTATATATGGTTCCCCTGCATTTGACTAAAATGTACATTTGTTTGACAAATGCAGGGGTGTGATTTAATGTTTATAGTATCGATGGCCTATGGGGCTATATCTATGGTACAGAATGTTGATACAGGTAAGTGGAGTTGGGGTGTTGAGAGCATTTGTGTGGGGCCCCCCTGCCTTCTAGTAATGAGTGCTAACCCTAACCCTAATGTTGCCCCTTCCCCCAAACCTAACCCTATAATCATTAAAACCTTCTTGTGAAAACTGCCACTATTAAGACAAATTAGAGGCTAGTGTTACTGGAGGTTTTAGTTTTAATAATGGGAGAGAAAATAGTTTTCCTCAGTGAATATTATTGTTTTTCTTTTTTTTTTCACTATTGTGTATGATTGAACTTATTTTGTCCATATTTTACATTCCACATTAGGGTAGTTTGGTCATAGACAAGAGACTATGGGCCGGATTTACGAAAGCTTGCATGGAGTTGTAGAGTAGAGTAAGACGTCTGACAGCCAATATGTCTGCCGAGCGATCCAGAAACAGCCGGCAGGGGCGTCATGAGAGCTTCTAAAGCTATTGTTGCATGGACAGTGTCATGGTATGCAAATTACCTCATTTGCTGCTGAAAGCTATGCAAATTAGGTAAATTTGCAATCCAGGAAACAAGAACCTGTCCATGGAAGAGTAGTGTTATTTGCAGAAATGTACTCCGTTGGTAACCCATTCTGCAAATTGCTAAACGGAGCTATGACAGCACCAAATAAAGGATGCATCCAGTTGAGGAAGCATGCCAATGACCAAACATAAGACCACTGGCATTTTTAAATGTTTAAAATGATTAAAATCTATTTTTCCCCCTGATCCCCGATGTTTAAGCATAGCTCAGCGCCGCGCAAACGTGTGGCGCTTGAAGAAACAATAAAACAATTTCAAAATAGCCAAAAATAGGAATTTTCACTAAAAAGCTTATCCTGCCATGCAGGCGAATGTCAGGCTGAAGACAACATGGCCACTGAGTAGTGGTTGCTAAGGGGGGGGGAAGCTCAGTGTGAGAGATTCAACCAAGCATTAGTAGGCAATCCTATGCAAATGAGGATAAGGATAGTGAATCCCAATTTTCCCCAGCATGTGAGCCATGTCCCAAGAGTGTAAGGGTAGGAGTAGGTAAGCAGTAGAGTAGAAGATAGGTGACATCATGAGGGTGTGTGTCAGAAAGGCTGTATTCTTATTGGAGCACAGTGTCTTGTGTTTGCCCTGAGTTGCTCAGGATTGCAAGAGGTGTGTCTACAGTTGTCCTTTTTGAAAACCAAAAACCAAAGGCGTACGCCATGAATAAATCTGACATTTCTTGCAAACGTGCAGACAGCATGTGCGCGCATGTGCGCATGTGTGCGTTCGTTTGTGCTGCGCCGCCCTGGGTGGAAACAGAAAGGGAAAAGGAAGGAAAATAAGTAGTAGGAAGTTAACCAAGGAGAACTAGCAGAGCTGCCAGGTGAAATATATCAGAATCAGCAAATTACACAGGCAGCAGACTAGCCCAGACCAGCCCAGCACTTTAAACTCTGCAATTAGCATTCTTCCCTGTTTTTTCCCAAGAGCTCTGCAACACTGCAGTATACAAAGAGGGAAAGCTTAAAAACTTTAAAGTCAGACAAAATGTTAGGAGCTGTTCTTGCTATCATAAACCAACATGTGCAAGGTGCTGAGGGTGGTGATGTTGTGAATGCTGCTGAGCAAACCACAGTGAAGAGATGGAGAAGAGTGTACAGACCCAAGGTAACCTACCAGGGGCTACATGAGCTGGAGATAGTGGAGCACTATAGGGTGGACAGAGACCTCCTGCAGCAAATTGTTGAGCTGTGCTGGCCACGCCTCACACACAGAACCAACAGAGGGGAACCCATCCCAGTGGATATCAAGGTATGTGTTAGCCTAAGAATACTAGCTACAGGTACCTTCCAGAGACCGACTGGTGATATGACGAGGATTTCACAGGCATCAGCATCCAGGGTACTGCACCAGTTCCTGGATGCCATGTCAGCACATGTAGGTGAGTATGTATATTTCCCCAATTCCCGTGAGGCATTGGCCAGCAATATGCGTCTTTTCCACCAGATAGCAGAATACCCTGAGGTAGTGGGTGCAATAGACTGCACGCACATACACATCAAAGCACTACCCAGTGAGCGGGGTAGGGTCTGCATCAACCACAAGGGCTTCCCCTCCATCAACTGCCAGGTCGTGTGCGATGCCCAGGGCATAATAATGAGAGTATGTGCTGGCTGCCCTGGAAGCTATTACGATTCCCACATCTGGCATTTGACGCAGCTGTAGCACAGATTTGCCAATGGGGACATCCCTGACGGTCACCTAGTGGGGGATGCTGGATACGCACTGGAGCCGTGGCTGATGACACCCATCAGAAATGCACACACACCCGAACAAGAACTCCATAATAAGGCACACGCACAAACAAGAAACATTATTGAATGTGTGTTTAGGATGGTCAAGTCATGGTTCCTGTGCCTGGACACATCTGGTGGAGCCTTGCAGTACTTACCAACTACATGTACCCAAATTGTTATGGTATGTGCCATGCTACAGAATATGATCCTCAAAAACAGCTGAAGCAGGAACAGCATGGGGCAGAGCCAAACAGCCCCCCACCATTGCCAAGGCCTGCACAGGCACATCATGACTCGGAGGAGGAACAACCTGAGCCTGCCCCAGTAGGCAGAAGTAGGCATGCCCAGTATACCCTGGCCTTGGAAAAGAGGCAACGCATAGCACATACACTGACTCAGTAGGAACCCTGGAAATGACACCTCTCTCTGACTCACACATACATTAAAAGGGATACCTAACTTGACACTACCTATTTTCAAACATGTATAGGGAGTGCACTGTGCATCCGACATAGGCAGCCCTGCAGCACCACCTGAGGCATGAGTGCCCTATTTTAAGCAATATAAAGCACTGCTAAGCACATTTTACCAGTATTGAGCATATTTAAATTCAATTACACGTAGCTGCACACCGCGCTAACCAGCTCAATGTCGGGCAACGTTGAGCAATGTTGGGCAATGTTGGGCAATGTTGGGCAAAGTCGGGCAAAGTTGAGCAAAGTTGGGTAAACACACTCACACCTGCTTTACTGTTCCTTAAGCAGTCTGGTCTGCCCAGCAGGAAAATAAAAAGCAGTGACAGGGCTCGAACTCAGGATACTGTGCACTATAGTCACAGTACTGAACCACTAAGCCATGACAGCATTTCACTGGCACAGACACAACATAACTCACTCACACATACCAGTTTGGGGGGGGGTCACATACCTAACAGTCACAGCCAGCAGGACAAATGTAGACAAACGCAAACACAAACAAATGCTGTATCATGCCCTCTGAAGAGGCATATGAGTAACCTCCCCCCAGGCCTATGCAGACAGATAATGGCATGCCAAGCAATGTGATGTGGGTTGGGTAGGCTATGAAGTCACAGAGTGATATGCATGTAATTGGAAGCTAAGGTCTGTAGTGCAGTGGTATGCCTCAAGCCAGTATGATAGGTAACAGTACAGACTGAAATGGAATACCTGACATAGCAGTGCAGGCCTAGCAAATGTGCATAAGTGTCAGGTGAACCCTTCATCCTATGTGCAACCACAGTAACAATCAGGTGTGCCCCCCCGGGTAGAAATGTACAAATAATAGCTGTCCCCACTGTATGTAGAATGACTCATGGAAGTCCTGCAGGCACACTGTGCTTCCTGTCGATGTACAACACAAAGGTGTTCCCTGAAGTAAAAACCAATTTGATTTTCACATTGTAGTGGTGGTGCTGCGGTAGTGTTGTCACCTCACACCTAGACGTTGTCCCATTCGATTTTCAGCTAGAGCGTCTTCTGTGTGGAGACATGCATGAATGGGCATACCTTCATTGAAGGTTGTGCATCAGGGATGGCAACTCCGCACGTAAAAATCTACTGCCAATCATTAGCGGACCGGAGTTCCACTGTGGCAACCCCTAACCGGGAAAAGCTGAAAGACACATAAACATAGTATATATGCTCATACTGGGCATGCTCACACACTTAAATTTAGTAAATTTCAGTCAGCAACATACTGAAAGTTCATATTGGGCATGCTCACACACTTAGGCCATGTCTGAGTACAGCAGTGGGCCACACATATCTGGCAGTTGCAGTTCTTACTCCAGACACTTGTCACTATTCACTAATCCTGCCTTGTGCACACACTGATATGAAAACAGGCCCATATAATATATTGGACACCTGTCGTAATCAAACTATGTACTCCAAGTACTTAAGTTGTTTAAAGAAAGTGAAAAACCAAAGATGATCAATAATACTCCGATCAGTATCATCAAGAAACAATGAGCACTCCTAACATTATCCAAGCCATGGTCAAAGAGTCCATAGAGAATCATGAAGCTTTCTTTCGCTATGTCATAAATATCAATGTAAACTCATATATGTTCTGAGTCAGTGCAAACTGTAAATGAATACATGTACATGATTGACATTGCCAACATCTTGTCAGACAGGTTCATACATATTTACCCCCTTCTCACTAACAAAAGAGCCCATTATCATACCTGGAGATTGTGAAAACCCAGAAATCACATATACAATGGTTAAACAGCTCTTTCCAAACCTAAAAATACAGCATGTATGAGATAACATGGTTTCCCTGGCTGTGTCATATGTGAACTCCAAAACAAACAGACCCTGCACCTGAACAGTCTGTTGAGTCTCACCGTCTGTACAGAATATGAAACTGTTGAATGGGTTACAGCAACATTTGGCACACTCCACGAGTGTTGGTGCATAACAGACCATGGGTACTATTGTCTTATAAGCCTAATAAGCCTGATGTGCAAGGCCATGGAGTCCATCATTATGGAACTCATAAACAGAGCAATTGAGAGCCTACAAACACCCAACCCTACCCATTTTGGTTTGGTCAGGGGCAGATCACGGTTCCTAAACCTGCTAGACAGTTTTCAAGGCAGTCACCCAGGACATGCATCAATGAAATGAGCTACACACGGCCTACATAGACCTTGAAAAGCCCTTTTCCAACATCCCACACACGTTGTATCCACAAAATCAACAACCTGTGCATAAACACATATGTCATCTGATGGATTGCCAACTGGGGCACAGATAGATCCCACAAGGTAAGAATTGTGGTCTCCTGTTCAAGCTGGTAACAACTGCTGTCCCCCATGGCTCAGTCCTGGGACCCCTCCTGTCTGGTGTATACTTTTCAGAAATACAGTCAAACATGAGGGCTATGTTTAGCAAGGTTTGTGGATGACTGCAAAAAGGTTATCATAATCGATGTTTGGGACAACAGAGACATCCTTAAAAAGGGTCTCAGTCAGACAGATGTGGTATCAAACCTATGGGCTCGAGCTACAGTCATACAAATACTACCACATAGGTGCCAACACCCTAAATATGGAGGTAATAATAAGAGATCTATTGACACATGTGGATAGTAAACTACTTCCAGAAACACATTCACAAAGTGGTTAGAAAATTATGCTATATGTTCCCACAAACTGCCAAGGTCTTTGCATGTAGGTCAAAGGAGGTTCCCTCTACTTATCAGATATCAGACCCATCATAGAGTACCACAGCACACTTGCGATGAATCCGACTAGGCACCTTCAGCAGCTGGAAAGACCACTGACGTACCTCAACAAGAGCATTACTGGCCTCAAACAGTTGCCCCATGCAACAAGACTGAATTTAACTCAGTCTGTACTCTGTTGCATACTGTCTAATCAGGTGATCTCTGCCCAACAGACAGGTCCATGTCCAATACAGAACGGATGTACATGTGCTATCTGAAGTAACCCCAAGGTTACTGTACTACATGTTCTGGAGATATCATCATCACAACAATAAATAGAACATGTTGGAAGGCTACATTAATAACTCACAGACTTTCCTTTCTTTGGAACAGGCTCCCTCCCAACCAACATTAAGCTGAGTCCCTCACTACACTTTTCCAGAGGAGCCTTGATGAGTGTATGTGAAACTGAACTGTCACACCATGTATCACTTCATCAGCTCTACTACACAGAGGCCTAGGTAACTAAGTCCATGGGTAGTGATAGCTGCACACTCTGGCCATACTAATATATGCCTTCAGGCAGATAGCCTATTACCTACCTATATATATATATATATATATATATATATATATATATATATATATATATATATATATATAGAGGGGAACACAGTATAATAAGCCAAAGATGGATGGGCAGAGATGTGTGTAAAAGGGTGACCATGACAGGGAGCCATCCAGGACTGTCCCACCCAGCACACATCCAAATGGCACAAAAGACATGAGGTGCACATCTCACCCAGTGTACATAACAGCCACCAGTATCTGTAAGCATTACAGTGTATGTGGTCCATGTGCCTGCTGTACAACATGATGGTACAATGAAGTACATATCTACTATCTGTAGACATGTACCTGTCACATAGTCTACTACATACCTATGAACCTATCTTTAATAAGGCATATGTTAGCCTAGGCAAGTTGTGCAGCTTTCACCACCCCATTGGGTAGTCTCCCAAGCCCTCATTCTACCCTAAGCCCCTTTCTAGTGGGGTTGCTGATGTGATGCCTGCTGTGAATTGTCTGTTTCCCATCCACTCATCAAGGTTCCTATTGAAGAGTGTCAGCAAGGGGCTCTGTCTGATGTACATTGGGACTCTGTTTCCACAGTAAGGCAAGTATCTGGGATGGTACTCTATCCCACCAGCATGTTGTATTCACTGTTGTGATGAGGTTCATATCCCTGGTGTGTGTAGAGCAACTCAATTTTGTTATCTGTAGATGGAGCATGCTCAGCAGTTATGTGTTGGACATGATTCTGTATGTTAGGCAGAGTGTGCTTCTGAGTAGGCAGTATGCAACAAAGAACAGATTTAGTTTTACCAGTTGTGTTGCATAACACAACTGTTTGAGTCCTCTTGGTGAGGTACCTCTGTGGTCTCTACGGTTGCTGGATATGCTTAGTCGAGTACATCCAAAATGGTGCATTGTACTCAATGATGGGTCTGATGACTTAAGAGTAGAGGGCCACGACTACCTCTTTGGATCCTGATGCAAACCCTTTGTTGATTAGGTGGGCCAATCACTTTGGCAACATGGTTGTCAAAGGAAAGATGACTATCTACCTGTGTCCCCAGATCCCTTATTACCTTGTCAGTTTTAAGGGGGTAACACCTATGAGGTAGTTTGTGTGTACTTTGTTTTCACCAAAGGGGATCACTATGCATTCCTCCACATTGAGCTTGAGGCCATGATTCTGACACCACACATCTGTCTCATAGAGTCCCTTCAGGAGAATATTTGTGTCATCCGGGGAATCTATTATGGCAAACACTTTACAGTTCCCAGCAAACTTAGTCAACCACAATCCTCCTGTGCTGGTATGTACATTTGAGAAGTCTATACCAAACAGGAGGGACCCCAGAACTGAACCCTGGGGGCCATCAGTTGTTACCGATGTAGAGTCTGACATTTAGCCAGCAACTCTTAGTTTGTGGAATCTATCTGTGAGCCAGTTTGCAATCCATCTTGTGATGTATGCATTCATGCCCAGGTTGGTAATTTCATCTATGATACCTGACCGGGAATGGTGTCAAAGGCTGTAATGAGGTATAGGTAGGCTGTGTTGAGCTCATTTCAATCATCTGTAGCCTGGGTAACAGTCTCAAAGAAATCCACCCAGTTCAGGAGGTGTGATCTGCATATGATGCAGCCAAACTGGGTGTGCTCAAATGTGTGAAGGTTCACAATCTCTTTATTGTTGACTTCCATTATGATTGGCTCCATTGCCTTAAAGAGCAGACTTGTCAGGCTCATAGACCATGAATGCCAAGGGGTTTTTGTGGCCCCACCCCTGTGGAGTGTGAAGAATGTTGCTGTCTAACATTATATGGATACATATCCTGTACAGAGGTGTAGGTATCCTTGATGAATATGGATACATCCCCACCCTATGTGCTATAATCCAGGTCCTGATGCTGGAAGGTATGGAATGAGTAGTATCCTGGTAGTGCTGGTGTTCTCTCTGGAGCCTTGAACTAGGTTTCTGTTACTGCACAGATATCAATATTCTCCATACTGAGATTTGCCTCTAGTGTGTGCATCTGGAGGCTGAGACTTCTGGCAATGAGTAGCATTTAGCTAACTTTGTGGATATTTGTGTTGGTTATGGGGTTTGGATTGTCCTAAGTGACCGGTGTTCCACACCTGAAGTCAACGGCTCATTGGTCCCATCTGACCATAAGCTAATTACCCTACATATCCACATTCTGGACCCACCCCCCATTAAGGAAGCCATGTTAAAACATGTCTCCAAAGCCAACATCATGCTTCTTAAGACAGAAGTACTGAACCTCAGAACACCCATGCAGATGGACAATACTGTTAAGACTACTGAATCCTTCACAATTGCACTTTATAAGCACTTACATGAGTGTATGCATCATGCTATCCCAAACAGAACCACAACGCTATCCTCCAAGAAAGGGAAGCCAATCTGGTGGTCCCCTGCCATAAACAAACTGCACAATAGAAGGAAGAAACTGTTGAAAAAGAGGGTAAAATCCCATGAGTGGAGGAGCTCCCTGGTCAGCCTCAGGAAGAAGCTGCCATCCCTGATAAAATCCTCCAAAGCTAGTTATGAAAACAAAGGCAACACTGATTCTAAAGGCAACCACAAAGCATTCTATAGCTATGCCAAGAATATCAATGGCAACACTCAGATCTGCTCTGAGTTACAGCACAATGGCACTAAATATACAGACCCAACTGATATTGCCAACAGCCTGACAGATAGGATCAGTGCTAACTTTATCCCCCTCTCACCCATGAAAGAGCACATCTCTATACCAGAAGAATGCAAAGTTGCTGTCATCATGGCTGCAGAGGTAAAAACCACTCTCCAAAGCCAGGAACACAGCATCCATGGGACCATATTACATCCCAGGCTGTGTTCTACATGAACCACAGAATGAACTGGCACCACACCTACATACCATGTTCAATCATAGCCTTGCCTCAGGCTTTGTGCCTGCTGAATGACACACAGTGATGGTTATCCCACTACACAAGAGGAGAGCCACCACGGACCCCGGGAAGTAGCACCCCATTAGCCTGATGAGCCTGGTCTGCAAGGCCATGGAACATATCATCATGGAACTTATAAAAAAAGATATTGGTAATCTCCAAACTCCGGACCACAGCCATTTTGGGTTTGTAAAAGGCAGATCATGTCTCCTAAACCTGATAGCCTTCTTTGAAGCAGTCACCAAAGCCATAGACAAGGATAAGGTGGTTCACACAGCCTATCTAGATCTTGCCAGGGCTTTTGACACCATCCCCCACTCTGGAATTATGGATAAACCCACTAAACTAGGTATAAATCCCTATGTCACAAGATGGGTTGCCAACTGGCTAACTGACACAACCCACACTGTGAAAGTAGCAGACTCCAAGTCTGACTTTGGACCAGTGACAAGTGGAGTACCACAGGTTCAGTCCTGGGTCCTGTCCTGTTTGGTATCTACTTCCGTGAAGTACAGGTCAACATGGAAGGTCTCTGGCTAATGAAGTTCCCAGATGACTGAAAACTAGGAGCCATAATTGAGACTACTAACGATGTGGACATCCTACAAAAGGGCCTCACTGAGACAGATGCCTGGTGTCAAAGCCATGGCTTCAAGCTCAATGCCAAAAAGTGCATTGTCATCCCCTTTGGTAAAAACACTGTATCCATGAACTACAACATAGGTGGTAGTATACTTAACACCGAAAATGTGATAAGATACCTTGGGACACAGGTGGACAGGAGACTCTCCTTTGATAATCATATCGCCACAGTAGTCAGGAAATCCTTCTACATGGCACACCTCATCACAAAAGGTGTCTCATGCAGAATAAAAGAGGTTATTGTTCCCCTCTACTCATCACTCATTAGATCCATTATAGAGTACAATGCCCCTTTTGCTATGTACCTCACAAGACATCTACAACAACTGGAAAGCCTGGAGAAACACCTCACAAAGAGGATTAGCAGCCTTAAATACATGCCATACACAGACTGTCTCAAAACACTACAGCTTTACTCTGTCGAATATCGCCTACTCAGAGGTGATCTCTGCCTAACATACAAAGCTATGTCAAACACAGAGCTGTTGGACATGCTCCACTTAAAGAAATCCCAATCCCACTGAGCGTTGGCCCCAAAACCCAGACTGAAATACTAAAGGAGGGGGTGTATCTATTTTCATAAAGGATACCCACACCTCCAGGTTAGTGGCACAGTACGAGGCCTTGGAGACCACACAAGTGCAACTAACATTGGGCAAAGCTGTTTATCAGATCGTAGCCTGCTATGGATCACATACCTTGTCTCAGGACCCTCACTCAGTATTCCTGAGAACACTGGGAAATATAAAGGTCCTACCAAACAACATGATATGAGGAGATTTCAACTACACAAACATTGACTGGGAGAATTACTCGAGTACAAAGTCCTTTGCAAAATGCTTCCTAGAGTTTATAAACTCAAATGGCCTGGAACAGCTGGTCACCATGCCCACTAGAGGTGACAACATACTGGACCTGATCATCACCAACATGGGGGATCAGTGTTCCACCCTTGCTGGTAATATCAGATCATGAAGTAATCACACTGGACATCCACATCCTGACCCCCCCTCCCCCAGAGTCAACAAAACCACTGTGAAAAACTTTTCAAAAGCAAACTTCACATTTCTCAAGACCAAAGTGGAAAGTTTCAAAGCCTCCTTGCTACAGAATAATGCTATCCAATCTACAAAATCCTTTACAAGTGCATTCTATGAGCATCTACAGTGATGCATGGATCGAGCCATCTCAATTAAAACGAAGACTCACTCCTCCAAAAAGAAGAAATGAATCTGGTGGTCCTTGCCCATAAATAAGCTATACAACAGAAAGAGGAAACTAACACATGATAGAGCAAAATTCCAAAAAGGAAAGGCATCACTGATCATTATTAGCAAGAAACTATGATCGCTCATAAAATAATCCAAGTTCAGTTTCTAAAGAAAAATTGCCAAGGAATCTAAAGATAACCACAAAGCCTTCTTTAGCTATATCAAATATTTAGGTGGCAACTCTAAGATATGCTTTCAGCTACTGCAAAATGAAAAAACATACACTGAACCAACTGACATTGCCAACATCCTGGTGGACAAGTTCAGTGTGCAAACCTCACCCCCCTCACACCCAAAAGGGTCCATGTCCATCCCAGAAGAATGCAGAACTCTAGACTTCATGGACATGCAGGTAAAAACAGCCCTCTCCAAAGCTAAGAACACAGCATCAATGGGACTGGATGGTGTCCCAGGCTGCGTCTTACATACGCTCCAAAAGGAACTAAACCCTCACCTACATTCACTGTTCAGACTCAACCTTACCACAGGCTATGTACTCAAAGAATGGCATACAGCAACAGTCATCCTGCTCCACAAAGGTGGTGCCACAACAGAACCTGGGAAATATCGCCCTATAAGCCTGACCAGCCTGGTCTGCAAAGCTATGGAGCAAATTATCATGGAACTCATAAACAGAGACATTGGGAGCCTCCAGATACTGGATCCTACCCAATTTGGCTTTGTTAAAGGCAGATCCTGCCTCCTAAACCTAGTTGACTTCTTTGAAACAGTTACCAAGGCCATAGATGAAAGGAAGATAGTCCACACAGCCTACCTGGACATCACTAAGGCCTTTGACACCATTCCCCACTCTGGCATCATAGACAAGCTTACCAGCTTGAACATTAACCCCTATGTCACAAGATGGATGGCCAACTGGCTCATGGATAGAACACACATGGTCAGAGTTGCAGGTGCCATGTCCGACTCTAAACCAGTCACAGGTGGCATCCCTTAGGTCTCAGTCCTGGGACCCCTCCTGTTCAGTATATACATTTCTGAGGTACATGCAAGCATGGGAGCACTATGGCTGACCAAGTTCCCAGATGACTGTAAACTGGGGGCCATAATCGACTCTCTGGCTGACACAGACATCCTCCAGAAAGGTCTTACAGAGACAGATAACTGGTGTCAAAACCATGGCCTCAAGTTGAATGGCAAAAAATGCATAGTCATCCCCTTTGGAAAAAACAAAGTGCCCACAACTTACCACATAGGTGGTAATCCACTAGTTATGGAAAATGTAATTAGGGACCTGGGGACCCAGGTAGATAGTAACCTCTCCTTTGATAATCACATTGGCAAAGTGGTTAGTTATTCCTTCTATGTAGCCCACCTAATCACGAAAGGGTTCACCTCTAGATCAAGAGAGGTCATTGTGCCCCTCTACTCATCACTCGTTAGGACCATAATAGAGTACAATGCCCCATTTGGTATGTACCTTAATTGGCACATGCAACAGCTGGTAAGACCACAGAAGTACTTCACCAAGAGGATCATGGGTCTCAAAGAGATGCCCTATGCAGCTCAACTAAAGAAACTCCAGCTCTACTCGGTTGCTTACTGCCTGCTCAGATGTGATCTATGCCTGACGTATAAGGCCATGTCCAACCCGGAATTAATAGACATGCTCCACCTCAAGAAAAACAAATCTCTTAGAGCCACACATTCCAGTGAATTAAACCTCAGCAAAGCAATAAACAGGATGTGCTGGAGGGATAGATTCCTGTCCCAGAGACTTCCCTCACTCTGGAATAGAATCCCAGTTGATGTTAGGCAGAGCCCCTTGCAGACTCTCTTCAAGAGGAATCTTGATGAGTGGAAGGGAAATTGTAAATTTACCTCTGGGATCACTTCAGTGGCCCTGCTAGACAGAGGCCCAGGAAACTAATTTAAAAGGGAGGCGAAAGCCAACACATTCTAGCTAGGTTAATAAATGCCATTGGGCAGATAGCCTAGTACCTACCTATGAACCTATGAATCTACATGCTCTAGGGACCTAAATCTTGTCACCACTATAAACAGAACATGCCGGAGGGATAGATTCCTGTCCAACAGACTTCACATACTCCAGAATAAACTACCCATCTATATCAAACAAAGCTCCTCATTAGCACTCTTCAAGGAAATTCTTGATTATTGGATGGGAAATAGGAAATTCACCCTGGGGATCACTTCTGTGTCTCTGCATTACAGTGGCACAGGAAAATAAATTTTTTGGGTGGCAAAGGCCAGGGTACCTTTTTGGCTGGCCTTGTATAGGCCCCAGGGCTGATTGACTAGTACTTACCTATAAACCTATGAACCTTTGAACCTTGCCTAAAAAAGGTAATCTGGGGACAGCACAAGCCTTGGCCAGTATTCAGAAGTATAGGGGCGACAGGTGCAAACCATCTGTAGTGAAGCAACAAGGCTTGTCTATCATGTCATCACAGGCAGACAGAGACTGGATCCCCTTTGAATGACACCAGAAGCTCAGCCAATTGTTGAAGTTTATCATCTCCAATTGTTAAAGTTTATCATCTTTCTGTTATATTGCAGTATCATGTAGGTGAAGGTAAGATGCTACTCAAGGTTTGACCCTGTGTGTGCCAGCATGTGGTGCATCAATCCATATATGATATGGTCATGGCCTATGCATACAATACACTCACAATACACCTAGTATGATAAGCCTGCTGAGGTTAGCAAATGTGAAAAAAAACCTTTGTGCAAACTGTCAGCAAGTAATGTCTGTATTGCACCCTGTAACTCCATATTGCTTGCTGAAGTGTAAAGACGTACTTAGTTTGGATTAAGAACACCGTACTTGCCAACTGTGTGTGTCTCCCTGGGGAGAAGCAACCTTTTTGGAAACTACTCAAACACCTTAAAAGTGGTATACTCATCTTTGTCAAGTCCAACGATGTCACCATCCTATAAATATACCTGTGGAAAGGTGAAATTCCAATAATGTGTATAGTGTGTTGTGTAAATGCATACTGCTGCAGTCCCATAATGTAATTAGGTAGGGATTTGAATCCTGCACTTGCCAACTGTGTTTATGTGTCTCTCCTTGGGGCGGAGCAACTTTTTTGGAGACTACTCAAACACCTTAAAAGTGGTATACTCATCTTTGTCAAGTCTGATGATGTCACCATCCTACAAATATACCTGTGGAAAATTGAAACCCCAGTAACGTGTATAGCACGTTGTGTAAATGTGTACTGCTGTAGTATCATAATGTAGTTAAGAAAGAGTTTGAATCTCGCACTTGCTGAATATGTGTGTGTGTGATACCATTGGCCAATGAAGAGTGGATTTTGATCTTTATAGTGTATGACATATCACGATGACAACTGTATGTGCATTACACATGTAAGGTAGCTGTGGGGCAAATCCATATACATACATGTGACCTCAAGTATTTCATAGGTGGGTACTCTGCTTTCTCCATGAATGCATGTGTTATCTTTGCCAGAGCATGCTGGCGCTTTCCAGACCTTAGGTCACTTCTGTATGCTTGTGA
Organism: Protopterus annectens; assembly: GCF_019279795.1. Taxonomy (NCBI): domain Eukaryota; kingdom Metazoa; phylum Chordata; order Ceratodontiformes; family Protopteridae; genus Protopterus; species Protopterus annectens. The sequence continues at coordinate 488,458,004 of NC_056725.1, read as the reverse complement.
CAAGCTTAGCCACTGCAGTGATCCCTGGGCTATGGCTTCCATTTCACATCCACTCATCACAGTTTCTATTGAAGAGTGTGAGTGAGGGTTTATGCTTGAGGTATATTTGAAACCTGTTCCAAAGCAAGCAAAGTCTGGCAAAGATGACTAAACATTATAGGTGTGTAACAACCTCTGTGGATCTGCATGCAAACCCTTTATTGCTTATATGCACCACAGAGGGATTTCCAAAACCCTTTGGTAATGTGATTATCAAAGGAGTGATGACTTACCACATGGCTCTATGTATACATTAGTACCTGTTCCACATTTTGGTGGCTACTACCTATGTGGTACTCTGGGGATACTTTATTTTCTAAAAGTGGATAACTATGCTTTCTTAGGCTTATAGCTTTACAGCATGAGTTTGACACCAGGTATCTATCTGTATGATACCATTTTGGAGGATGTGTGTGTCATCTGGAGAATAAAGTATAGCCCACAGTATGCATTTTCATCAAACATGGGCAGACATATCCCTACTGTGTTTGCTTGTACCTAAGAAAGCTATATGCCAAACAGGAGTGGTCCCAGGACTGAGTGCAGGTGAATACCACTTGTTACTGGCATAGAATAGTACATGGAGGCTGCAAATGTTTCTGTGTGTCCGACATCTGTGCGTCAGTTGTCAAGCCATCATCTAACAATCATTTATGGTCAGTCTGTTGAGGTTATGTCTAATATCAGTATGTGGGATGGGTATGATTTGCTGGTGAGCTATAGCTTGGCTGTGTTGACCTCCCCTCCCTCACCTATAGCCTTATTGACTGGCTTGAAGTCTACTAGGTGTAGGAGCCATGATCTGGCCTTTAGAGAACCTAAGTGGGTATGGTGCAGTGTTTGCAGGTTCATAAAGTCTCTGTTAATGAGTTCCATAATGCTATGCTCCATAGCCTTCCAGATAACATTGGTCTGGCTTATAGGGTGAGAGTTTCCAGGACCTGTTGTAGTTCTACCCTTAATCAATTTATGTTAACATTTGCACTGGGTGTGACGAGGGTGGACAGGTTTAAAAATAAGTATATTAGAGGATCCGGCCAGGTTTGAAGGTTAGTAGACCATGCCAGATAGGCAGGATTATGTTGGTTTGTACATGTGCTGAGGAGGGATGCAGAGTATATTGTGAAATAGATGCTAAGGATGAAGCCTCCAGGTAACAGGAAAAGAGGAATGCCTAAGATGAGGTTTATGGCTGTGGTGAGAGAGGACATGCAGGTGGATGGTGTGACAGTGCAAGATGCAGAGGGCAGGAAGACATGGAAACAGATGATGTACTGTGGTGACCCCTAATGGGAGCATCCAAAAGGAGAAGAAGGTGTTGTAGCTCAACCCTTGTAGACTGTGAACACCATTACCATACGTCATTCCACATGTATGTAACCTGTATAGGGGCTCCATCTGGACAGAGCACTTAGGTGAGTGATGACTTCATATGTCAGCTTGTGTATGACATAGCCAGGGACACTGTCCAGTACCATTGCCACTGTGGTGTGGACCTTGTTAAAGAGATGTTTTAACTAGAGTGTCTGTGAAGCATCAGTTATTACGTTCTGCAGGTCTGGAAATGTGGCCCTTGTATAGTGACAGGGTGGTGAAATCCGAATTCAAACTGTCTATCAAGGAATTGGTAATGTCAGTCAGATAAGTTTACTTTGTGACCATTTACATTAACTGTGACCCAATCTGAGATCTCCCCTGTAGATTATGAACAACAGTAAAGACAGCTTGAGTGTTGTCTTTGGAATCGTTGCCATTTTGTATTTTGAAGCTTGCTTTGTATGTTTATTGAGGGATTGAATTTTCCAAATGATACTGACCAGAGAGGTTATCCCTTTATGGTATGTAACTCTTTTTTGGTATAACATCACACCTTCTATTATATAGTTAGTTTATGGCAGGGGTCCATGAGACTAATGCACTTTTACTGTATAAGTGAGAATTTCTTGTGTTTGAGATAGCACAGTCCATGCAACCCTGTAGGTAAACAGTGTGCATTAATACAGGATTATGCAGCTGGGACACTGTTAACCTTAGTAATGCAAACCAATGACAGATATGAACAACAGCATCACTCACAGCACAGTGTCAACCCGAGTCATACACATACATGCGTACTCAAGTTCCAAAATGTGTGCAGTACAATGCATACTGGCCACCAATAGAAACTATGGAGTGTTAACACTGGCCAATACAGGGCATGACACCCTGCCCATGTGTCCAATATGCATGTACATGCAGACAGTGCACCTCCACCATGTTCACAAATGGGCACCTGCAAACGTGTGTTGCACACACCCCACACTTACTGTCTACTGTATAACGCATGCTGACACAACTACACACATCAGCCAAATGGCACATGGGCAAACGAAACACAATTGGAATAAACACTGGTGGAAACAATACAACATTGCTAATTACAGCTTTAATGCATCATGCCTGCTCAGCTACAACTTCAAGGATATCATTACACTTTACTGCTGACAACATGCTACACATTCAACCATTGCTATACTTTATCAAAGTCACCCTGTGCATCAGCACCATGTTAGCCTGTTCCTGCATCAATGTTACAGATGACAGGAGGTGGCACAGTTTTCATCATATGCACAGGGTGTGTTGTTGGTTTGCCAGAGGCCTACACTGAGCCATACAATCGACATGTGTGTGTGTGAGGGCCATGAGTACTGTTATGGGCCAATGTTGATGTAATGTGTGCGGGTATATGTTTGACCTAAGTTTCTGGTTTATGTGTGTGTGTCTGCATCCACACAGTTCCACCATGTCACTGCCATATACTGGGATTTGTGAGACAGCTACAGACTGTACCTGGCAGGCTTTACAGATCACCGTCTCTGGCCACGGATGCAGAACCTGTGCCTGGCAGAGGTGCTACCGACAGTATCAGGTACTAATCCAGACTGGGTACTATCCTCAGAGGTTGACATATGTCCACTGGATCCAGGTCCCTGCTGGGACTGGCCAGAGGCACGTGCATGTGGTCTTCTAGGATGGTCTATGGACAGCCCCACCAACATTGCTGGGGCTGGTACTGGCACTACAGGAGCGGCTGTAACTTGCTGGACGTCCATGGCGACCTCCAGCTGCTGATGTTGCTGGCATACATCCACGTTGACTTCTCAACCGTCCCGCACTGTCCTGACACATGGACATGACATTGTGTAGGCCATCCAATGTCTCACCCCAACATCTATCAATGACCTCAGTGTAATTACATATGGCACCTGTTAGGTCATGGATACTGTCATTTACAAAAGTGTTATGAACCCTCTGTGCCCTTAGTCCCTGTCTGGTGCTGGTGTACCACTCCATTCATGCCTGTGCCTTCATGACAGCCTGGAACATGCATGTGGTTGAAAGAGTTGAGGCACTTCTGCCAGGGGCATAATGACCAGCAGTGCACTGACAAGAACCCCTGGGCATCTGCCTATGTGGTACCATTACAGACATCTGGCTATGGCTGCTGTGTCCTGATACATGTGCCATAGATACCACACTGTCCTGGCCAGTGTCAACCCTACACTGTCCCTCAGCTAAGGGCAATGGTGATGATGGATGTACAGGCAGTATGACTGTGTGCATGGATGGGGTGGAGACTTGTGTACTGTCAAATGGTGGCCCAACAACAGACCCTGACAAACCTGCCTGTGCCTCAACACACCTATCCTCATGATCACTGTCTGTCTCAGTGACACCAGGTTCCCTGCTGTACTGAACCAGCCCCACCTCATCACATGTGAGAGGAAAACAGGAAACACACTTTAAGACCTGGACATGATGTCAGACCAACTGCACACATGCACACATGCGCACATGCACACATGTGCGTGCACACATGCACACATGCACATGCACACATGCACACGTGCACACACACAAATACACTCCTCCCTAAAGCACACACACACACACACACACACACACACACACACACACACACACACACACACACACACACACACACACACAACACCAGCAATCTCAGAACATACACAATAGCAGGTGATGGTGGGGTACAGTATCACAAGCAAAACAGTCATGTCACACATGTCAGCATGCAGGACATGTGTTGCTCAACAGCATGCCGTGTAAGTGTAGACAGTCCTTGTTACTAACAGTATACATGGCTTTGATGCATGTGTTTTATTATTAGGTGATTGGCCTACCTCTGGAATGCAATGCATTCATGGACACAACATTGCTGTGCAAGTATTCAAAACTCTGTAATGCACTGTTCACCATAACTCACAGGTCTACATACCATGGCTTGATGTGTATCTATGTGTTAGATAGGTATCCAATGCTGATTACAGCCTCTGTGTCTTTAGCAAATAACTGTGGACACAGTTTTAGCACATGCATGATGAGTATTCACACATCATCAGTGGTGCATGTATAATTGATGGAATACCATTCGTCCACATACCCAATGTACAGTAGTTATGGTGAGTGTAGATCATATTGTGGACATGCCAGTATCATCCATGACATGGCATGCTAAAACACAACTGCATGTTTAAACATCACACATACCCAATGTGTGTCATATGACCTACCCACTCAATAGCTTCACAAGACATATATGTGTCAGTTGTGCAAATGGTGATTGGTATGCATATTGTTTAGAGGTGCATATGTTTGCACATACACAATATTGAGGTGTATAGCAATGAAAGCTGTGTGTAGTACTGTGGTTACAATAACTGGATGGGGTATAGTACCATAGGCCATCATCATGAAGCATTATGTGGTCACTCAAGGCTACAAATGTTTCCCAATCCAGCACTAATCATGCTGTACCAGAACTGTACCACCTTGGCTACATTCACCATTTCACAACCAGTTGTTACATGGGCTTGTAAGGAGGTCAATAAGGAGCATTCCCTGACATGAATGTGTAGTGTGTTGCAGAGTGTTTAAATGCCCCATGATAGGCCTCTACCCCTCAGGTATATTATGTGTAATGTGTGGATGAAATTTTGGATACTGGAGTGTGTCTTTACAGAGGGTTTGTGAATCATTTATGTGTAGCATGTTAAAATGCTCTGTGTATGACATAGTTGTGAATGTTATGTGCATGTTGAGTATCAACTTTGCCTATCCAATGGTCACTACATTGTAGCCACATTTGTTTGAGTTGATCTGGGTATTGCATGTGTTTGAGGCAGCTAACCACATTAGTGGGATGTGTGTGGTCTTACACCAAACATGCACATCATGCATTATGGGTAGGTGTGTTACATGTGTACATGGCCTACACCTTAACTATGACATGCACTTTTTATTTACAATAATAAATGTAGAACACACTCACCAGCATCTGTCTGCTGCCTTGATGTCACCCCAGAGGAACCTACATAGAGATGAGACAGTTTGTCAGTGGCCACAACTGTGGCATTGCGACTGTGTGTTTGCAATCTTACAGTAAAACAACAGTTTACATTTACAGGCCTACAGATTATGTTCTAAATGATCAGCATTGCACAAAAACAGGCTCCAAATCTTCTAACTACACACTCCACATCTCACATATGCATGATCTACCAATACAGATAACAGTAGTCTACAGATATGCCATGCTACCTGCATGCTCCATGTGTAGTTGCTGGGTGGCTCCAATCTCCATCATGGTGTATGTCTGCGGCTGTTGTTGTTGGGCAGGTGCCATGAGGCTCAGGAGCAGCTGCTCCACTCTGGTGAGGGGGGGATGGATATTAACACCACCTCCTGTTGCAAGCTGTTGTCTCCGCACATCAGAAACACTCTGACGGACATGTCTGAGTAGATCACTGCAGTGGTGGCGTACCTGCTCATATGTCCAGTTATGCAGGCCTACTTCATTGACCCTCTGGACAACATCTTGCCACATTGCAGTATGCTGCTGCTGGTTCTGGCTGGTTCTTGAGAACATTAGACTGTAGTGCTGAATCATAGAGCTAGTAATGATTTCATCTTCAGCACTACTATAGCTGGGATTTCTGTGATGTGCCATGATCCCTGGAAGACATAAAGAAAAAATATGTCTGAGCAAGTCGTATGGCACATTTAACATTATACAGTACAGATATCACTGAACTGCCATATATAGCAACCTATTAGCTAACTGAGAGTGAAACACTTTAACTACCACTTATCACTGCTCACCCCACAACTGCTTGATAGTGCCTGGCTCACTCTATCTAATGAACCATGTTCTGCACAGCAAGAAAATAAAATCACTATATAAGACGATACAAGAGTACCTGGCACACTGTATGCAACACAGTGCACCACCTATTCACAGCAGATATACATCAAGCTGATGTGTAAAGAAATATTTCATCCATCACAAAGTGTAAGGTCCAGTAAATGTATTACTATTATACCACACAACTTGTTAATGGCAAACCCATGGCCAAAATATGTGCACAATTGGGAATATAGGTTGCATACTGCTGTAGTCCACTATAAATGTTACTAGATACGCAGTTATATGTTTTACCACACATATGACAGAGGACATGTTACAGACATACCCACACACCCACATCAGACATAATTACAGGACACAAAGGTATGGCAACCCAGATAAGCTTTATGTGTGTACTATACAGTACTGTGTGTCAGTACTTACGAAATATTAATCTTGGGGAATGTAATCTGTGATGAATACAGGGACCACACAAAACAGTGGATGCAAGCAATGTGGACATACACCATATTTTGCTGTGCAGGCCCAGAGCATCAAGTAGTACTACAGTGCACACAGGATTTGGATTCAACATCAGTACCAATCAATAATCATAGATGTAGTGCTTTAGCCTCCAATGACACACCCCAGTTAAAACCAAGGGACTTAATCACACTGTATGCCATAGCACTTTTTCTGCCTAGCAACAGAATACACAGCTTTTGCTGGGATCAAAGCAAGGACCCATAATACCATGACATAAACAGTTTCCCACTAAGCTATCCCACAAATACATATCTTTGACGTATTCACAAACACATTGACCACCACAGTCAGTCAACAGTACAGAGAATCTATTGTAACAAGTAGATCTAGGTGTGTATGAGTATATATGACTCTCTCTCTCTCTCTCTATATATATATATATATATATATATATATATATATATATATATATATATACACATCCATTGGTGTACATATACATATATATGTAGGCACATATACATTTCACCTTTCATAGTGGGAATATCAATTATACAAAGGATGTGAGGTGTACAGTAATGTAATAATATTGCAGTCTTATGATAAATGCATTGAAAGAGTTCACAGCCCAGGTAGCTTTAGCAGGCCTCACTGGCTTCAACATTGCAAACTGAACAAACCACCCACACTGTTTAACCACCACATGTCATATACCAGCACCGTATGCTGTCCTGTTCGTCACACACTTAAACCTACATACAAATATGCACATACTAACCTTCACCAACATATATATTTCCACCTTTCACAAACAGTTGCAATATGCCCCCTGCTCTATGCACATATACAGATCTGAATATATATGACACATATATATATTTCTCCGTATGTGTGTGGCATACACACACAAGGTCCACACTTTTGTAAGTCTCTGGACCTCACAGCTGAACTGTTGGGCCTTGCTGCAACACAAGCAGGTGTCACATGTGAACACACACTAACATTAGAGGGGGTATATATAGCTACAAATGCTAGATAAGCATACTAGACTGCTACAGCAGTTGCCAATGCTAAGCTACACTTTAATATGACTATCATGCATGTGTTGCTCTGTCACACCCATGTTTATATAATGGCAGCACTAATCCCCCCAACAGCCATCGGTCACACTACTATACAGAACACAGATAACATGGATCAGATTTTTGACATTTAATGCTGAGCTGCACATTTCAAAGGTATGTCCCACTGCCCACAGGTACACACTGTGTTGTCCATAGCAGTAGTTAAGCAAAACATCTGTGCATAGATAAGTACTGCTGACACATATGAATGGTTCACATTATGTAGACTACTCTTTCAAAACATCTACTACATGCCAGTAAATACATATGTGTCACATACCTTTCCTTTGTATCATTTGGCATTATTTCTTTTTCTTTTTCCTTTCTCTGTCTCTCTCTCTTTGTCTCTCTCTCTCTCTCTCTCTGTCAGTCTCTGCAATAGAGTGATTGAGTTTGTTGGCAGCGATTGCAGCCTGTTTTTGTAGGTATTTGCACATGAGCATGTGATGGCCTCTGCACTAATTAGTGGCCACCATTTACTAATTGCATGCAGCCTGCTGTGTAGTAATTGCAGTAATCACTGTCATAGCAACCCAGTATTATAAATTGCTAACTCAGGTAGGTGTGGCCCTTTCAGCCTTCCAAGACGGAGATCATCCTTGTTTGCTGTGGACATCATTGTTTAAGAGAGAAGGTTGTTATAGTTCTTATGTCAGAAGCCAGGGGTGTAGCCATTAATTTACATTTTGTACTCAGACCTAAATGTTGCTGCTTCCAGTACACACTTGTCAGTGTAAAAATCTACTCACCCCTCAAAATGCTAACACAAGATACATGGGAAGATGTACTTTCTTTTCAGATTTTACAATTAACTGCCATACAAAGCTAGTTATTGAGATGTATTCCTTTGGCACAAGAACTGTTTGAGAACTGCTGTACTGTGAATATTTATTTACTCAGTTCTAAACAGTTTGTGCTTTTTAGTGTTGACATTAGCACAAGCTGCTCAGAAAAACTGGACACATTTCAGTACTGTGAGTATGCTTACCTACATCCTTGGTAGACACTGCACACACAGGTATATTCTATATTTGGGTAGGGGTGCAGAAGTACAGACAGTGTACGTATTATTATGTGAATCTTATCTTGCTGGACTTACATAGTTGCTGTGTACATGTTAGTTTATCAAGGCAAGTAGTCTGTCTGTGTAACTCCCAACTGTGGACCTATCCACATGGTAGCCAGAGATTAGCCTGTTATTTTTTGTGTGTGCACCACACAGGTCTTTTCAGCACTAGAGCAATGGCATTGTTACAGTTGGTTGCTACCAGTACATGGCTACATCTTTTTGTATTTCAATGTTGTATTCCTACATAAGGGTATGCTTCCAGAACTCCTTCCAAAGCTATTTGCACAGTGTGTAACAGCAGAAAGGCTGCTATGCCTCTGTGTTTCTTCCTCTGCCAGACCTCTCAAACACTCAGGTACATATTTGAACAGACTCAGGGAAAAGTAGAGAAAAAGTCAGGGACACCTTTAAAATATTAGTGCCATTAAGTTGAGACTTTGAGAGAACCAGAGCATATGGATTAATACACCCTTTCTGAAGTAAAAGAAGTGTCTAACTCTTAATTATTGTCATTACTCATTACATGTAGTTCACCACCTTTCTGGCCAAAGTCAGTAGTTTTCAGAGGGATTCAGAGGGACAGAGCTATTTTTTTTTCAAAATCAGGGACATCCCTGAAAATTAGGGACAGTTGGGAGGTATGGCCTCTGCCCTAAACAGATATGCCAGTGTTTGTCCTGCTTTGATACTGTGTGGGGTTTGTAAAGTGATGGTGTAACATTATTTCCTGCTAGAATGGCTGCTTCTCTTATCACAGTCATGTAATGTAATCCCACAACAACTGTTGGTAAAGATCCACAGAACAAGTTGCGTGGTATGGCATTCCTAGTTTTCCTTTACATTCACTCATTCTGATACATGATATATTTATTTCAGCACCAACTTGTTGTATATCTACTGTGGCTTAGTGGTACTTCATGCAGTGTAGTGTGTACAAGGTCCTGGGTTTGAGACTGACAGAGGTGTTTTATTTTGCTGCTGAGCAGAACAAGGGCCCTCACATACAGAGTGACTAAGGCACTTTTAAGCAGTTGTGAGTGGGTTTGCGCAGGTTTGCACGATGCTTAGCAATGCTTAGCTAAGTGCAAACAAGCGCACACTTGCGCAAACCTGCTAACTACTGCTTAATAGTGCTTACTCCCGCTAACCCCCACTTTCATTTCTTTGAAAGAAACAAAAATGGGGAGTTAGGAAAGTGGTGAAAAAGGGGCACAAAGAGGGAAAGACAGTAGGGAAAATAGCTCGGGATGTGCAGGACGGGTGTAGGGAAGGTCCATAGCTGCCCATTACTTTAACAGCAACATCTGTGCATATGGAATAAATTTGGAGGTACATATGAAACCTTCAACCCCTTTGAGGGGGGGTGAGGACAGCAAAGTATGTTGTAATGCCAATTAAATTACATTTTATGTGTCCAGGGGACATGTGTGCAAAATGGGCAGCTATGTATGGGGCGTAATTTTTCTTTGGGAGCAGATTGCCCTTTTTTTTCAGGTGAGAGTGGAATGTGGGGTAGGGGAAGTAGGTATATTTGGGGAGGTAGGTTGGGAAGGAAAACAGACAAGACAAACAAAACGCATACAGGGGCAGAATATGACACATGTGGTGGGTGAACACTATTGACGGGGAGGGATGTTTGGAAATTGCAAGCCCATGAGCCCACAGATGGCAACAGTGGAACTGAGATCCCCACCCATGGGCAGACACCACTGCACCTTCACAGCCCAGAGGGTGGCTGTGCTGGGGGCTGTGTAGGAAGGCAGGGTGTCCTGGGAATGGTGCCACTTGTGCCTCAAGCTGGCGTAGAGTTTCTGCAACAGAATGCTCGATCTCTCTATGCACCACAGCCTGGACCATTCAAAGGGTGATAGGTGGCCCTCTTCTGCCCACGCTTGCACGGGGGGCCAAGCCCCATCCCCTGCAGCACTTCCACCCAAAGGTGGCACAGGGCCAGTGGAGGAGGAAGTCCCAGGCTGGGCACCGGACCTGTTGGTGCCAGGTGCCATGGCCAGCTGAGGTGGGACAGGTGGGTCTGCTGGGACTGGACTTCCCATACAAACTATGTTTTGGAGAATTTAATAAAGATATGGGTTAGGAACAGTCAACAGCATTCCCAATTAGTTATAACAGCATTCAGAAGTATTCCCATTAACCCAACACACCAGAGTTTCAACAGTTGAAAAGCAAACATAACACATGCATATATAGAACAATAGTGGACATTACAACAGCATGCAGGTTTAATTGATGGCAACAGGCCACCAATATTCAGGTATTTGAACAAGGCACATGCATAGAAATGAATGCAAATATTTATAAACCAATAGGACATATGTCCCAACAAATGTTTTGAGATTAGACATACCCATTGAGGTGTGGAATTGCATTTTTGTGCACATACAGTAGGGTGGAAAATATAGCTCAATTAACAAGTTATATATCCTTCTAGTTTACACTACATTCCTATTAACTGCAGTTATATGTCCATTACATGTATTATTACACTACCCAATGTCCTTCTGTTGTGCAATTGGATTTTGCTAGATCACTATATACATGAGCTGTATCTGACATACAAACTCTCCAGGATGCAGATGTTACTGCTACATATTTTGAGAGTTGCTCACACACACTACTGCTGTGATGGTGCACTGACAGCTCTACTTTCATATAATTATCTAGATATGTTCAGGTGAAATTATCAGTTATATGTTAACAGCTCCTTACATTTCTGGCAGCACACTGACATTTCTGGGGAACATGATACCAAGCTACTCATGTGCCAGATTAACCTGTACATGCTGGGCATGAACCAACAGTTAAGGGCTGTAAATATGCATAAAAGCTACTGGCACTCCCTTCATCCACTTTATATGGGCCTACCCAAGTGTGGGTTAACTAGCACTGCTTAATACAACAGTACTATTTCTGAAATGCAACAGTACAACAACATATCAAAGAAAATCACACAGATGCCAGAAATTATACCTTTATTAAAGAATTATTACACCTTTATTTATTGGGTTAAAACACTTTTTTGAAGGCTCTCTCATTTATTTTATATAACAATACATGCAGAATAATTATTAAAGAATTATTATACCTTTATTTATTGGGTTAAAATACTTTTTTGATGGCTCTCTCATTTATTTTATATAACAGTACATGCAGAATAATTACTAACCTGCCTAGTGATGCAGCCTTTGCAGCCTATCATCATGGGCTTTTTGATACATAGCCCAGACACCTGCAGCTGTGAGGTAAATGCAGTGATAATGAGAAATATTTATCCATAGTATAGACAAGAATAGCAATTCTTAAATACTTAATAATGTGGCTACTTACTCAGTACTGGGGCATTTGCCATCCCACAGGCCTCCTTGTTTCTCTGGTCCAGTTGATCCTCCTTGCGTTGCTTCAGGTCAGAGTAATGGTGCCTGAGCTGCTCACCAGTCCAAGGAACGCCAGTGGCACTGGTGAGATCACAAGCTAGACAGTTCCAGGCCTCCATTTTGTATTGGGTGCCTTGATACTGGCCCCGCAGGAGTCTTTCCTCATGATTGTGGACAAGGAGCCAAACAATTACTTTGGTCTTCTCAATGCCCCAACATTGCGCTCAAAATCGAGTGCCTTCTCCAACCCCAGCCATGCTGACTGCAGAAGGGAGCTACAACCAGTTATGGCAAGTATTCCTGCCTGTGGAGCTTAAATATGCCTCATTTCCTGCACTTATTTGTGATTGGCCAGTTTGGAAAAAACTCAGCTGTAGGCACACCTGCTTAGCTGATGTTAGCAATGTTTAATATTCCTTTGATAGATATGTGTCTGTTGAAAGTGCATGATTCTGAAATGCTGTTATGGCTTAGTGGTTATGTACTGTACCTATAGTGCACAGTATCCCGAGTTCGAGTCCTGTCACTGTTTTTTTTATTTTCCTACTGGCCAGACATCAATGGTTAAGGCCATGTTTAGCCGACTTTGCTCAACTTTGCCTGACATTGCTCAGCATTGCTCGATGTTGCCCGATGTTGCCCAACACTGCTCGACATTGCCCAACATTGCACTGGTTAGCGCGGTGCGCAGTTACATGCAAACATATTCTGTTTGTGCTAGTTTGTGCGATGTGCAGCTCCGTGCAAATACATTGCACTAGTTAACGCAGTGCTCAGCTACGAGCAATTACATATAAATATGCTCAATACTGGTAAAATGTGCTTAGCAGTGCTTTACATTGCTTAAAATAATTTACTCATGCATCAGTATGCATAACCATTTCACCTTCATATATATATATATATATATATATATATATATATATATATATATATATATAATTCGTTCACTACTACATATAACATTTCAATGCTTTTTACAAAACTTTAAATAATACATGCCAGGAAATATTTTTGTATACAGAATTTCCAACAGAAAATGAAAAGTGTAGTGGTGGTACTCGAACCGGGAATGCCTCCTCTTTGTGCGAAGGCTCTAACCACTACGCTATTGCTATTTTGCTTAATTTGCATATATTTTTCTTATTATCCTTTTCGGTGTCTAAACTGCTAACTGTAGCTAAGCAATGGGCAAACCCACGCAAACACGCACAAATACGGGCAGCTATATCGGAAAAATAAAAAAAAAAAACATTTCTTTTACTTTTTATATTTGTACAGGGTTTACTATATAGGGGAGTTTAGTGTTAGAATGTACATATGTGAGCAGACTTGCTCATGTAACTAGACATTTCCCGTGTTTCAAACTTGCAGGGGCATGGATTTTTGGACTGATCAGTCCGACATGCCCCCTACACTAGTCCATGATCCATGTTAGTTTTAGAGTTGAGGCAGCGTGCCCTCATTAATATGCATGGCGCACTGCCATCTTACTCTTAGACTGGCTCTTCCGTGTAAGACTAACTTAGTCTTACACGGAAGATTAGTGAATCCTGGGGATAGTTTTATCTGTAGATTTTAATATTAATTTCTTGTATTCTTCATTTAAGTTTTCATTATTAATTTTTGAGTAGTTCCAATAAGAATTGTCTAAATATGTGAAATCTAATTTAAGATTGTATAAATATGTAACATACATGATTTATTTTTTATTGCATTATTATTGATATTTATTAGAATTCCAATACTTTGGGAACAATTTCTTATCTGCGTTAAATATCTTTTTTATCTCTGTGTTCACAAAGTCTCTAAATATTTGTAAAATTAACCAGTTCTCAAAATTTTTAATATATTTGGACCTTAAATTTTCAACAGTATCTATATTAGTCCATTTAAGAATTGATACAATAAATTAAATTACTTTGTTGTTTCAATACTATTTGTTGAAGTAATGAGTTTCTAAGCAGTCATTTCTTTATGGAATTGGAAACATAGAAAAGATTAAGTCTTTAGTACAATGGATAGAATATGTGAACTTTTAGAAAGAGAAATGATGTTATTTAAATAGGGATTTCAGAAGAGGGTATAATACCATTTACGCAAACATTTTTAATGACTAGATAAAACCTATTGGTGCTATTTGTTTATAACTGGTTGCGTTATATTTATTATTTACTAATAATATTTCTTGATTTATTCATTTATTTATTGACATTTGTTTACTGGGAAAGTCCACTGGGCCATAAAGAGCCAATTTTCAGTGGAGGCCTGGGGAGAAAAGCTCCAGGACAAAATAACAATTTACGTACATGCTTACATAGTAACACAATATAATAAGCAAAAAAAAAAAAACAGAAAAAAATCCTGAGTATCCATAGGAACAAATTAAAATATACAAAATCCACCACAATCAGATAGTCAAATGCTACAGAATCTGTACCACTAGTAGTTGAATTTAGGATAATATAGAAATGAGTGCTGAAGGAGTAGAAAGTATCAAAGGCAAATAAAAGTAGTTACAAAAGAGAAATAAGGTTAGTAACAGGAAGAAAACAAATACAGTCTTAGTCAAGAAGAGTGCTGAGAAAAATTGAGGTTATACCTTTTCTATTACAGAAACAGAGCAAGAGATATAGGGGCTAGAGAATGTGGAGATGGGGGAGAGATTGAATTCTAGTTGGTAATGTTCTTTGATAGTGTAGGGATAATACAAGGTAGTTAGAGTGGCTGGATAAAATACAAGCAATGCTGATTTGCTATAGAGAAATAGTCAAGTAATGGCTTCATAGGTAGTAGCAGGTGCATTAGTGCAGTAACATATCCAGTTATATAGAAGATGATTATGAAGGGTAGTTTTGAAGGTAGAGGGATGATGTTCACCGTGTATAGAGGAGGGGAGGTTATTCCATAATCTGGCAATGATCCAGGAATATAGGAATTTTCCTGCAGGTAGGGTTGGTTTATGAATTTGGATTAAGTGTTGATGTTCTGATAATAGTGGTCTAAGAGTAAGGGGTAAGTAAGGAGCTAAGAGCAGGGAAGTCAGAGGGTTTAAGAATAAGTTTATGTGAGGTGGTTAGATGTATGATTAATAGGTAATGAGGGCATTCTAGCCATTGTAGTTTACTTAGGGCTATGCAACAATGGGAGGAGAGGTGACTGCCTGTAGCAAATTTGGCAATCTTGTTGTAGCAGGACTCTAGTTTTAGTTTCAGGGAAGACAGCAAGTTGATTAACAATGGTGCACCATAGGTTAAAGATGGTAGTAAATAGGTGAGGGCAAGAGCTTGTTTAGTTCATAAGGAGAGAAACCTGTTATGCCTGTACAGTAGCCCTAGTTTTTTGTGTGTTTTATTAATATTTGATTGGATGTGCAGGTCAAATTTTAGGTTTCCGTTTTGGTATTGGCTACTAATTTGATTTTTATAGAGTTTAGTGAGAGTATATTGAAACCTTTCTTGAGAATAGTATTTCTTTTGGGATTAAACAGCATAAGCTTACTTTTTTGGTGTTTAGAAAGAGATGATTTTTGTGGAGCCAGGATTCTACCATAGAGAAAGCTGTTTGGGTCATTTGTTGAAGAGTGTCTGGGTTGGAAGCACAGCAGACTATGGTCGAGTCATCTGCATACTGGACTAGGGAAGTGTTAGGAATAGCTTGGCATAGATTATTTATGAATATGTTAAACAGGAGAGGTCCTAAAATTGAGCCTTGTGGAATGCCTGTGAGGTTATGAAGGTAGGGAGAAATAGAGTTTTGCCAGTTGACAGCATGTTGCCTATCTGAGAGATAGCATTTATACCAGTTAAGAGATTGAGAGGATAGTCCAATGGATGTAAGGTGAGACAGGAGAATAGTGTAGGAGATAGTAGCAAATGCTTTTGATAGGTCCAGAAACAGAGCTGATACAGTATTGCCTAAATCACAGGCTTTGTTGATTATAGCTAGGAAAGAGATCAGGGCAGTGGATGTACTGTGTCCTGGATGGAATCCATGTTGGGTTGGGGAGAGGATGTTGTTATTTAGAAGGTAACAGATAAGTTGTTTTTGGATACATTTTTCCGGAATTTATGAGATAGGGGATAGAATAGCAATGAGTCAGATTTTGAGATATCAGAGGATGTGCTGCCTTTATGAAGTGGAATGATTATAGATTTTTTCTAAAGGCAAGAGACATGGGATTCCTTGATGGACCTGTTGATAAGGATGCTTATTGGGTAGGCTACTGTATCAGCATAGATCTTATGGAATTTGGCTGGAAATTGTCAGCAGAATTAGAGCAGGACTTTAGGTTCTGTAGAAGTCTTTTATAGAGGACGTGGAGATGGGGGAGAGATTGAATTCTAGTTGGTAATGTTCTTTGCTACAGTTTCCATTTTGAATCATAAGATGAATTTATCCACAATGCTATAACTTTTACAATTGTTGAAGAAGCATACAATTGAATATCAGGCAATCATATTCCACCATTATCCCAGCCTTTTCTGTGGCAATCAAAAGAAAATATTGGTTTATTAGGATGCCAAAAATTTAAGTTGAATATTATTTATCTTCTTCATCAATTATCTTGATGGAGATAGTACTAAAGATTGCAGACAAACAATATTTTAGGGAGAATTGCCATCTTAGTAGGCATTAATCATTCTTCCATGATAAAGAAGAATTTGTTCCAATTTGTGAATAAACTTAAAATTTTATCAACAAGCTGTTGACATTTTGTTTGCAGCATTTTGTTTACTATTAGACATAATGGTTATACCAAGCTATTTCATTTGATTGCTATTCCAATTGAAGTTACAATATTTTTTGTATGAATTTTTAATTTTTTTATTAATTAATAATGTACCTATTTTATTATGTTTAAATCTTAAGTTTGAGATTTCTTCAAACTGACTTATAGAACTAATTATATGTTCTAATAAAGTTTCTATGTTTCCTATTATTAGTAAAATATCATCAGCAGAGTTGAATTTTTAGTTTGATACCATTAATGTTCTTATTGGATCTACTACTATTAGTAAAGGGTTCTACAGCTAATTCAAAAAGTAAAGGTGATAATGGAAGCCTTGTTTTGCGCCTATGTGCAATTTAAAGTAACTACAAAGAAAACCTATTTTTAAATAAGCACACGAGTTATTGTATAACTTAAAAATAGATGCAGGTGAGAAATAATCCACTTTAATGTGTTTTAAACAAGTATGACCAGTTAACTGAATCAAAAACCTTATCTAAATCAAGATTAATGACAGAAAATTATTTTTTATTTTTATTTGCATAGTCTATTAATGTATGTATTCTTACTATATTATCCTGTAATTGTTCATTTAACATAAACCCAGTTTGATCATTGTTAATTAGTTTAGGTATAAGTAGATTAATTTTGTTAGCTAAAATGGACATGAACATATTATAGTCCACATGTAAAAGTAAAATGGGTCTGTATGATGAACACTCTGTAAGATCCTTATCTTGTTTTAAAATAGGTGATATAAGGGAATATTTCCATTTTGAGGGACTTCATAAGTTGTTTATTTTTCTCTATAAACCTTATGTAATATTTTAACTGCACCATCTGGTAGTATGTGCCATACATGATAGAGGGGAGAAGGTAGGTAGTGGACAGAGTAAGCTTAGTTGAAGAGGTTAGAAAGTGATTGCGGTGGTAAAGCATACAAAGTTTCTGGTGAGTTTTCTTAATGTTAGTTTGAAGGTGTATGTCAAACTTAAGATGTTCATCAATAAGAACTCCTAAAAACTTGGTATGGGAAACTACTTCGATTGGGGTCATATTTTGGCTAGTTACAGAGAGGGAGGTTTTGTCTCTTTGGTGTTTTTAGTAGGGGTGAAAATCATAATTTTAGATTTGGATGCATTGAGAGCTAGCTGATTGTTAATCATCCAAGCCTAAGTGCTGGTAAAGGCTGCCTGAGTAGCTTTCAGGAGTGTGGAGACAGATTCAGCAGAGCAAATGATTGTAGAGTCATCAGCGTATTGGATGAGTTTAGCATTTGGAATGCAAAGATGGAAGTCATTTATGAAGATGTGGAAAAGTAGAGGATCCAATATTGAACCTTGAGGAATGCCTGTGAGGGTATCTAGGTAGGAGGAGGTACAGTTCTTCCATTTAATGGCCTGTTGCCAATTTGAGAGGTAACTGGAAAACCAATTGATAGTTTTGGAGGAGAGATTAAGGTGACAAAGCTTAGATAGTAGTAAGGTATGGGAAATGGCATCAAAAGTCTTGGATAAGTCTAAGAAAAGGGAAGATACTATGTTTCCAGAGTCATGAGCATGGTTGATATTGTCAAGGAATGATAGGAGGAGTGTGGTAGTACTGTAACTGGGCCTAAAACCATGTTGTGGTGGGGTAAGGAGATGACTGTCTAGTGGGTAAGGTAAGAGTTGCAGGCAAATACATTTTTCAAGTATTTTTGAGATGGGGAGAGAATGGCTATGGGACAGATGTTGGTGATGTCAGTGTTGTTGCCTCCTTTGTGTAAGGGAATGATGAAGGCTTTTTTTTCCACAGAAGGGAACATAAGATTCTTGGATGGAGTGATTGATTAGTATACAGATGGGGAGAGTTATGCATTTAGCAGCTAATTTGAGAAAGTTAGAGGGTACGTTATCAGGAGCATTAGAACAAGGGTTTAGTTTATTGAGAAGTTTTTTTATAATATTAACAGAGATAAGTTTGAAGGAGAAGGGAGGAATGAGTGGAGTATTGGTGATGGAAGGAAAGGAGTATAGGGGGATGTAGAAGGGGCTGATGAGTTTTTGGGGAAAGATGTGGTTAGCTTGGCAAATGAGTCAATGAAGAAATAGTTAATGTTGGAGGCTATGATATGGTCAGGAGCATTAGTGTCTGGACAAGGGTTGTTTTTTCTGCCAGGACTATGGAAAGCAGTGATACTGCTCCAAAACTTCTTGGGGTTGGTTTTGTGATTGTTTTGTAGCTTAGAGCAATAGGATTTGCAGTCAGAGGCAATATGTTTTTTAACTAAATTTCAGAGTCATTTATATTCGCTAAGGGAGTTTGTCATTTTAAGTTTTTGGTGGAGTTTTGATGATTTATCACGAGTGTGCATGAGGGTGATGGTACCTTTGGAGAGCCATGGGGCCATTTTGGATTTGACTCTTTTAGTTCTAGGGGGAGCAAAACTGTTTAGTATATTAATGAAGGAAGAATTGAAGTAGGAAACAGCGTCATCAAGAGGAAGAGCTTTCAGGGGGTTCCAGTTTATTTGTTTTATGCAGTCAGAGGAGGGTTGAGGGTTGAAACCTGTAAGAATATGGGTTCAGATGTAGTTATGTTGTAGGTGTAGGGGGAAGGAGAGCGAAGTGCAAATGCAGGCAGGTGATCACTAAGGGAATCAGGCAGGGTGCCACTGTCAGAGATGTTGTTGGGATGGGAAGCTAATATCCAGTCTAAGATAGTGCCTGAAGAGTTATCTTTAGTGGGTCTGGTGGGAGAGTTAATTAATTGAGAAAAAACATATAGGTTTATACTGTGGGTGGTGATGGTTGAGTGGATAGAAGACCAGTTGATGTTAACATCTCCTAAGATAATTATTTCATTACTAGCATTAGATGAGAACCAAGAAAGAATATCTTCAAGTATAGGAATATTGTTACCTGCTGGAATGTATAGGGCAGCTATCAACATGTTTTTGTGATTGTTAATCTTTAGGAGGGCCGGGGTTATTTTGACTGTAGAAAATTGAGGTATGGGGTTGGTGTAGGGTGTAACTGTTAGGGAGGAGGACAAAAGTAGATCTACTCCATTTCCTTTCCTATGAGTTCTGCCATTTCTAATGATTATGTACTTGGGGTGGGTGGTTTGAGAGTGTTTCAGGTGAGGTTTGAGCCAGGTATCAAAGATAGATAGAATGTCAGGGTGGCTGTAGGAGAGCCAAGCATGGAAGTTAGGTAGTTTGTTACAGAGGCTTTGGGTGTTAATAATAGTGAAAAGGAGAGACTTGTAGGGAGAGGGTAGAGGAAATGGAGAGCAGTTTGTGTTAAGATAGGCAGGAGATCCAGGATTAGGGTGAATATCACCAGACAGGAGGATGCAGATTAGATCTAGTAGGAAGTGCAGAAGTTTCTTAGGATCTCTAGAGGTTGGGTAGGGGGTGAGGAAGAAGGAGGAAAGGAGAAATTAAGGGATGGATGTGATTTTAGAGGTCACAAGAACCTTTCTGTTAAAGAGGAGAGAGTTGTTGGCTTGGTATAGGTAGGGGGAAATGTAGGCCAAATAGTGGGGCTCTTTTTTTGGTAGGGTAGAGGTAATATGGTAGAGTGGAGAGTAAGTGAAGTCTGGGAGGTAGGTGAGGTGAAAGAGAAGATAGAGGGAGACTGTAAGAATTATGAGTAGTGGCTTAAAAGGCATGGTATGCATGGTCATCTGAGAATATAGTAAGGTTGGTTAATAATGTGAGAGAGAGTGTATTAGTGTGATTAATAGAGAGATGTATAGTATATTGAAAGTGCTGAGGTGGGGGGTTGTGTTAATACAGGGAAGATAAGTTGGAATAATTAACCAAGGGGAGATAGTAAGCTGGGGGGGGGGGCTGATGTGATTGGTTCAATGCAGAGTAAGAGTGGCTTGATGGCTATAAATGTAGAGATAATGGGGGCAGATGGGAAATGGGGGCAGGTTAGGGGAGCAGGGTGAACCCAGAGGGTGAACGGAGTGGGCAGTGCCGAGAAGGTGAACTAGTCTCAAGAAGAACAATCAATGGAAAGTTTGAAGCCAATTCACAGAATAGGAGCTAGAAAAGCCTAAGGTAGATTTAATGGCAAGGATTACTGAGATTGAACACTAAGGGACATTCAAGCAGCAACTAGAAGGGACAAGTCAAGAGAGTTTTAACAAGCAGTAAGAGTAAAGATATATGTAACTATAAAGATTAAAGGCATGCTACCACCTAGTGGTGTTGCCTGAGATATATTTGACTGAGTAAAATCTAAAACTAGGGCAAGTTATGGGGGGGCAGTCTGCTTAGTTCTGCCAGTGTGCACGCCACTGAAAAATAAACTAGTAGCAGTGGTGTGTACAAAGTCTTTATATTAAAATGGTAGATATGCATGCAGTCAATTTAGTGGTCCCTGAAGGTAAGAAATAGTTTGGTAGTCAACTGGCTTCCTTCCTTTGGGTAGGACTGAGAAGTCTCCACACTTTATTTGGTTGGATGGGGAGCAGCAGAGACCAGGATATATGAGAAGGAAAACAGTTAGGAAAGAAGCAAAAAGGGGACAGTCAAGAGAAGAAGATGGGGAATATTAGGGAGAGTGGAGTCGGGATATTAGTATGGGACAGCTAGTTGGGAAACAGTAGTCATTTATACATTTGTAAAGCATGAAACCTGCTAGTACATGTAAACAGAGGATATAAATGCACAGTCAATCTAAGCCCACTAGCATGCTTGTTGGTACACACTAAGAATGCAGGTAGACCGAGAAAAAAAGTCAAAACCACATTACATCTTTTGTGAAACAGATTATTGGCAGATAAAGACAGCGTGGCCATAATGGTTAGATTATAAACGCTGTACAGTAATGAGAACAACTACTGACTGTTCATAATGGTTAAATGCAAAAATAACCCACTCGCAGCAAGGTGAAGAAATAAAAACATGGTATGCACATGTTATATACATGGCACTTTTAGCCTTATAAGTATTGCTTTAATTGCTGAGAAAAGCTACACTCTAGAGGTCGCCATCATGGTATGAGAGTGCTCCACCAGCTCAGCTAGATAGTTAGGGTGGTAGCAACAGTATTTAATGCAGCACTATCTTGCCTAAATCTTATTCTTGGAAAAGAGGTCCAGCTTATGATGATTCAAAGGAGGGTTCATTTAGGAATGGATGATTGTGGATAAGCTAGAAGGGAGGTTCAGAGGTTTACAGCTGAGATTTACTTTTTGGACATTTGTAAGGCAGAAGCTGAGTTGTTCGCGAGACAGAACTTCTGGTGGTATAGGGCCATCACACTTCTTTTACAAATTGTGTATTACTGCACCTGTATTAAATATCCTGTTATTGGAACTTTTCTTCCTGAGAGAGTGATAGCATCCCACCAAGTAGTTCAACGTTTTAGGTAGGGGGTAGTAGGAAAGTGAATAGGATACATGGTAAACTAGAGACTGTATCTTGGACTATAGGGAAATCTATTAAACTTCAACTGGCATTTGAATGGAAGAAATATATAGGGTCCCCTTACATTGTAATATCAATTTATTTAAATTAGTAGAGAGAGAATCCTAATATTTTTAAAGCTGCTAGAACTGCTACAGCTCTTCCACAAGGATGGTTAATCTTCTTCAGAACTTTAAGACTGATGAACAGTATTCCTTAATGATTTCCTGTATTCATTTGGATATAATTTTATAGGCACTGATCTTTATAATACTTTATAGTTTACAATTAGACAAGTGGAGGTGTATATGATATGATATGTTGCATACACTATTGGGTATTATGTTTGTATTTAGATTTGTTATCAAAAATTAATAAAATTCAATAAAAAAGCACTGATGTTGTGAACTGTCGCTGCAGTGCTGAACTCAGGGTGTTTTACAGAGTAGAAAGAGCATGTTCTTTTAAGACAGGAGAAGTAATTATCTTTTCTCATAATACTATAGATATCCTGATCGGGACTGCTTTCATTTTATTTTAAGCAACTGCAATGCAAAGATAATAACTTGACTCAGTGCAGTAGTGATAAATAATACAATGCAATAGCTCTGTCTTCCTAAAAAGGGCCATTAATCCTACTACAGAGAAATTTCATGTGTTGAGTAGACCCCAAACAAAGCCAACTAATTTGTGCCAGATACGCTCTGTGCTACTTTTGAAGTGTATACCTAAAGTAGTATGATTTTTCTAAATTAAATATTCATTAGCAACTAGCAAGACTCTGAAAGGCACGTATGTCTTTACTACACAGTTACTCATTATAGTAAGCAATCTTAAAAGAGCATAACAGTCTGTTATGAAATGTATGTCTCGTGGAAGCATTAGAGAGTTCCTCTCTTACAGGAAGCTTCAGACATTTAAAATGAGAAATATCAGTAGCAGAATATATTTAAGTATTTGTTAATGAAATTAAAAATAGACTATATATAAATTAGGTTTATGAATGCACATATGCAAACCCTGTTTTCCTTCTATAAAATTATGCGGTACTCTAACATACAGCTAATGGTATACCAGGGATATACTGACTGCATCATGGCAATTGTCAGCACTAATAACCAAAAACTCTTCATGTTAAGTTATGACAACATGCATAGTCCTTAAGTGATAATATATTATTTTTTTATACATTCATGATTTTTTCTCAGAAACTGAGAAAAATTCTACCCTTCACTCTAATATGAATATCAATATGCATGTGGACATTTTTCCCAGTCAATCTTCAAGATGCAATTCTTTTGAATAGATTTATTTTGTAAGATTTTAACTCAGTGCTACACTTCTAAAATATGATAATGGGACTTCTGTAAATAATATACTATAAAGTAAGTAACAGTGTTTAAAAAATAAATCTATATCTGCACACACACACACACACACACACACACACACACACACACACACACACACACACACACACACACACACACACACACACACACACACACAAACATATAGATATATAGATCTAGATACATATATATATATATATATATATATATATAGATAGATAGATATATATATGTGTGTGTGTGTGTGTGTGTGTGTGTGTGTGTGTGTGAGTGTGTGCATCTGTCATAGTCACAGGTTTACTACATCCTCACTTCCCAATCTTATGAGCTCTAGAAAGATACATCATTCATGGGTTACCTTCCATCGAAACATACTGAGAAATACTTTACAAAAAATACAATAGTGTCTTCTTCCAAACTATGCACCTTTTTTGCACAGATCTACACAGCCACATCATTATCAAGTGTATACCCAATGCTGACTCTCCCAACACTGCTTTTCAGTCTTGTTTCCTGTTATGCTCACATCTATGTACTCATCTTATCATGCCTGCATATCTTATGCCCATTACATTCTTCGGTTCTCTGTATCCCCGCCCATTACACCCTTTGTCCCTGGTTACCTTGTTTGACTTACACCATTTTAATTGTAACATTATACTTTTTCCACCATCTCTTTATCATATATCATCTACTTATTCCATACTCCCTCATAAACATGCAAACTGTATCAATATTTCTAATTTAAATTCTCTCTTTCTGTCACCAGATCTTTTTTTGACCTGAATGAAAACCTTAGTTATCCATTTCCTTCCATGCCCGAGTTTTCATCCTCATTTATATTTTATGTTTTCCTAATCCTCTCCTTCATATGGTAACCATGCCATTTGTCTTACTCTCAAACACTCACTTCTGGTTCTTACACAAGTGGTGTCTTTCTGAGTCAGTAATTCCTTGATGAATCACCCTCCCTGTTCCTTCACTAATGTTAATTCTTCCATCTCTCAATATTTCATCTTGCTAATAGTCCCAGAATTTTAAAACCTACTATAATATGGGCCAAAAAAAATCTGCCATGTTATTGTTCCTGTTCTTATCAGAGAGAGTGTCAGACACATTTGGCAAAGTCATTGCTATCTTCTGACTTATTATCTTCTACAGGTTCCATTTCCTATGCATGGCTGAGGTCATCTGAAGGATATTAATATTTCTTGATGGAATTCCCACTTTTGCTAAATTTGGCAGCCAATAAAGTTTTGGTATCTGAGACAAAATAAATCCTTAAATCACTATTGTTTAAATATTACATCAATAATTTCTGGTAACATGTGACATATATGGAAGGGGTTTTGTTGAGGTAGTTCAGGTACCATTCTGCTAAAATGGGAACTGCCAGCTTGTTCTTATTTTGTCCAGCTATAATGTCCAGGGAAGTGTTCTTTAAGCTGCTGTGGTGTCAGATGTTTACCTTAATGAAAGCATTTTATGCCAGTTTCTTTGTGGTATGTTTTTAGGCTGTTTAGTGTATGCATGTATAGAATAGATTTTGTGTGAATATTAATATGAATTTGTTCTGAGTGCCCTAATGGCTGAGAGTGAGGGAAGCAGTAGAGTGTGATGGTTGGGGATGGTTTTAATTTTCCTCACTGTTGTGCAGTGTCAGACTTGGTAGATATTTATGTATCTATGTATAGCTATATATTTATGTATAGCTATATATCTATGTATAACTATATATCTATATATACAGCTACAGTATTTATCTATGAATATATGCGCAGTCTAAGACTTGGTAGATATCTATATAATATATATATATATATATATATATATATATATATATATATATATATATATATATATATATATATGTATAGCTATATACCGTATCTATATATTTCTATATATAGTTATGAGTCTACTTTAGAGTATCGAAAACCCACTTACTCGAAACACAAATCATTGAGACGACAAATACAAAATGGCACTTTATCGACTCCACACATCATTGACAGGT
This sequence comes from Protopterus annectens, assembly GCF_019279795.1. Taxonomy (NCBI): domain Eukaryota; kingdom Metazoa; phylum Chordata; order Ceratodontiformes; family Protopteridae; genus Protopterus; species Protopterus annectens. The sequence continues at coordinate 488,432,196 of NC_056725.1, read as the reverse complement.
TACTAAGGAAAAGAAGGTAGTTGACCAACAGCCATATGTTTGCCCATTTGTCCACTATAGTGTGATCTCGGAGTTGGTATATTTAGTTGGGGGTGTGTGGAGAGCACAGCCCCCCAAATTTTGTGTGGGTTCATAGTGTTTTGATGTGGTTTGTTTTTATTTTTGGCCGACTGCCTTCTTTCCCTGGGTAACCTGTTGATGATGTGTGGAGTCGATGAAGTGCCATTTTGCTGTTGTCATCTTGATGATCTGTTTTGAGTAAGTGGATTTTCGATACTTTGATGTAAACCCATAGCTCTATGCCTAAGTTTATCTGTACAACCATGTCTATCTATATATCTGTGTATAGCTATATTATCTATGTATATATGGTCAGTCTCAAAGTTGGTAGATATCTATATAGCTATATATCTTTATCTATGTATATCTATCTATATATATATATATATATATATATATATATATATATATATATATATATATATATATATATATATATATATATATACACATATGGGTCTACTTCACAAACCCGAAATACCATAAAACTGACTTCTAAATAACGAAAATTTCAAAACATTGAAACTTCAAATACCCAACTTTCATTTGCCCAACCATGTAAGGCATCGACTGTATTCACTGCACAGCTCTAAAGTTGTCCAGTATAAATAGTAAGCTATATCTTTAAACATGCATACTTGGTACCAAACACAATACAGCGGATGCCTTGCAGGAAGCTCCAGTGATAGCTGGAAATTATCTCAGAATGGTATGAAAATATTAATACTATATAATAACATCTGTCATCTATAAACAATAATAAACAGCAGAAACTATAAATGTTCAATTCACCCACCCACCAAAAAAACCCAAACCCCAAATAAAATCCTTCTGAATATTCATGATGGTAACTACAGCACCAACATGAATATTCGGTAGGAATTCTTAAATTAAAAAAAAATACTGATTTCCAAATAAAACACTGAAGCAGTGGGGGCTATCCTGCCCTGCACCCCCCTTTGAGGGGGGTTGCACCCTCCAACCCCCCTGCAAATTAAGTATACCAACTCCAAGATTGCACTACAGTGTGTTAATGAGCAGTTTTCCTGTTCTGCTCACCTTGGACTGTTGGCATTTCAAACGTTCAGTGTTCTGAATATTGGCAATGTGAAAATTCCCTCGTGAAACTTCGGTGTTCTCGTCTCGGTCTTCTAAAAGTTGGTTATATGGTATTTTGGTCTACTGAAGTAGACCCATATATGCATATACATATATTTATTATATATATATATATATATATATATATATATATATGTGTACATATATATATATATATATATATATAAATATATATATATATATATATATATATATATATATACATCTATATATATACATATATATATATAGACATACACTCACACACACACACTCACACACACACACACACACACACACACACACACACACACACACACACACACACACACACACACACACACACACACACACCCTGGGATACCACAGGGTCGTGTCTCGAGCACCTTGCTGTTCACTTTGTTGACCCATGAGTGCATTGCCAGGTACAGTTCAAATCACATAATTAAGTTTGCAGATGACACAACAGTTGTGGGTCTCATCAGCAATGATGATGAAACAGCCTAGCGAGGAGGTTAACCAACTGACTGTGTGGTACAATGACAATAACCTGGCACTGAAGGTGAACAAGGCCAAGGAGATAATTGTTGACTTCCGAAGGAACCATGGAGTGTACCCTCCACTCACAATCCACAGAAAAATAGTGGAGAGAGTAAAAAGCACCAAGTTCTTAGGGGTGCATAGCGTGGAAGACTTGTCATGGTTCATAAACACAAATTCCATTGTCAAGCAGTTAGAACAGTGTCTCTATTTCTGGGTAGAATAAGAAGAACAAATCTTCCATCTCCTATTCTCACAACCTTCTACTGGGGCACTATAGAAAGCTTCTTGTCAAACAGTCTTTTGGTATGGTATGGAAACAGTTTTGCCTCAGATCGGAAGTCTCTTCAAAGGGTGGTGAAAGCTGCTAAAAATTATTAGGACCAATCTTCCATCTGTTCAGTGCCTATACTTGTCTTGATGTATTAGCAGAGCCACTAAAATAGTCAGGGACTTTACTCACCCCATCCATGGACTGTTTTCCTTCATATCATCTGGCAAGTGCTATCGCAGTATGTAGTGCAAATCTGCCAGATTCAGTAAGAGCTGCTTTCCACAGGCCATGATCAGACTACCCAGCCCTTCTAATAACACACATGATGATGGCCATCAGGTGTAGCAGATATCTATCCTGATGAGAACTCATATTTTTGTACAATAACTCAAATGATAGTCTCAACTTATGTTTTGGTGAAGTAAACCAAACGATGTAAAACTTGCCTTCTTGTGCATTACTGATAACTATTGGAGTCCTGTGCAATAATGTACTGTTTAAATTCATAAAATGGTTTTGGTGTTACTGTATGTCTGCATTGGTTTGCTGTGATGTAATAATGTCTGTTGAAATGCTTCTTGTGATATTTTGCACATTAAATTGCATTCAGTTTTCACTGTTGTGTGAAGTCTGAATGACAATAAAGTTTACTTTGACTTTGACTTTGATATATATAGCTATATATCTATGCATATCTATACTGTTTTCTGCATATATGATGTGGCACAATTTTACGCCGGAAAAGGATGGACAGGATTAGGAATAAGTATATTAGGGGGTCAGCCCAGGTTGGAAGGTTTGGAGACAAAGCCAGAGAGGCAAGATTACGTTGGTTTGGACATGTGCTGAGGAGGGGTGCAGAGTATATTGGGAAAAAGATGCTAAGGATGAAGCTGCCAGGTAATAGGAAAAGAGGAAGGCCTAAGATAAGGTTTATGGATGTGGTGAGAGAGGACATGCAGGTGGTTGGTGTGACAGAGCAAGATGCAGAGGACAGGAAGAAATGGAAACAGTTGATGTGCTGTGGCGACCCCTAATGGGAGCAGCCGAAAGAAGAAGAAGAAGAAGAAGAAGAAGAAGAAGAAGAAGAAGAAGAAGAAGAAGATCTATGCATATCTATATATCTATGTATATGTATATATCTATCTATCTATCTATATATATATATATATATATATATATATATATATATATATATATATATATATATATACATATGTGTGTGTGCAACCTCAGAGTTGGTAGATATCTATATATCTATGTATAGCTATATATCTATGTATGTACAAGTTACTGCCTTGTGAGGAATGCAGTCTTTCACATGGTTGTTTAAGTGGGCAAGCTTGTTGTTGGGTATTTTGGTAGATTTTCAATGTAACATTTAATGAATGCTGTTTTGTTATGGAACATGCTTCATAGCTTTGCAATTTAATTGAATGGTTTTATATTCATTGCACGAATGTTACCTTTTGCTTGCTGTATGCTGCATCTGTAAAGTAGTGTAGGAAACAGTGGAGGGAATTCAGAAAAGTTTATTGGGATGTGGAAGCCTTTAATTGGTGGGACAGGTTCATAACCCAGGGACTGCCCATGCTATGGAATAGACTTCCTATACATGTCAAGCAGAGCACCTCACTGGCCCTCTTCAAGAGAAATCTTGATGAGTGGATGGGAAATAGAAAATTCACCCCAGGGATCACTCTAGTGGCTTTACTCGACAGAAGCACTGGGAACTAAGGTCGGGTGGCACAATTCCAGGGTAATCCTATGGGCTAGGCTTGTAAAGGCTCCAGGGCCATTAGCCTAGTACACACCTATGAACCTATTTCACACTGCAGTAAGTCTGTCTTATACAGAGAAAACTCTGCCACTGAAGTTTATCCCTCATGAGGACCATAAAATAGACAGTGGTGTTGTTAGGAAGTCACTTGTAAATGTGGCAGTCTGAGGAAGAGGCTAATGCTAATTAGGCATATTGTTAATGTGGCAATCTGAGGAAGAGGCTAATGTTAATTAGGTATATGCTCTCCTCTGGAAATGATCATGGCTCCTCATTTACAATGCCAACTGGTTCAGATAATCATTTGGCTTAGGAAAATTTTACTCAAGGAGGAAAATGTGAATGATGTTAAAAGATTGCATTTACTGTTTCACTGGTATGGGAATGCATGCTTTACAGGAAAATACAGTGGGGCTATGGGTGGTGTATGTGTGTGTGTGTGTATGTGCATGGATATGTGTTTGTGTGTCCATAGGGGCATGAATGAAGATGAATGAATGTGAGTGCATGGCTGTGTGTGTGTTTTGTGTGTGTGTGTGTGTGTGTGTGTGTGTGTGTGTGTGTGTGTGTGTGTGTGTGTGTGTGTGTGTGTGTGTGTGTGTGTGTGTTGCAGCATGCATGCTGGTGAGGGGGTTAGTGTTTCCGTGAATGTATACAAGTGTGGAGTGGCTTATTTTTGGGTGACTGGATGTGTGTTTGTGTGTGTGAGCATGTGTGTGTGTGTGTGTGTGTGTGTGTGTGTGTGTGTGTGTGTGTGTGTGTTGTGTGTGTGTGTGTTTATGCATGTATCTGTATGTGACTGTGTGTGTCTGTGTGTGTTTTTGAGTGCCTCTGCTAATGTGATGCATGGGCATTCAGATCTGCTAGAGCAACATTCATTTCAAAGATATAATGAGGTGTTCCCCAGTATGGCTTTACCTTGTGTCTGAACTGGAATTTCTTACTGTCATACTAATTGAACAGCCCCCACTGGGTGTAAAGGAGCTTTCTGAATATTATGGAATATGCTTCTAAATAATTAATTGTGGAAAATCATTATTTCTAGACCCAAGTAGGTTGGTATGTTTAGCTACTTTATTATTTTAAAGCTACATTAAAACATAACCATTGGATTTTCTCGCAGTTTATTAAATATAAGGGAATTCAAATATAGAAGTTACCTCATATGGGTAGACATTTTCAGGGAAGCTAGATTGTGCTGTACTAGTTCATAATTTTTGTAACAAGCAAGTATTTCTTTTATTTGGGATGAGGCTCACTAGTGTAATTAGGATTTCGTGTTAGATCACCTTTTGAAAAATGTCTTCAGTGCTATGGGTTTATTTATTAAAACATTGAGTTACCAGAATCATACTAACATACATAAATAAATCTGTAAGATTTTATGTTAAGTAAAGTTGCAGGAATTGGGTATTACCTAGGAATAATGATCTAATTTCATAAATGCTGCAGTAGGAGCCATCTTTTCTGTGCTGTGTATTCTGGCACTGAAATTAATTTTTTTTCAGTCTTTAACATTCAATCATTTTAATAGTGGCAGGAGTTTCCTCATGCTTCCTTTTGCATACAATAAAACTAGTTTGTTTCTCTACCCCAAATAAATAATCTCCAACATTAATTTTAGCTTATTGAGTCTTTCCTGCCACAAGAACCATGCTTAACAGTATAATGCCATTTCCTGAAAATCATAGCTTAACACTCAGAGCGCTGGCCAAAACCACACCATGCATGTGGCCTGTCACTGTTTGACTCTGTAAACTTCTAGGTCAGACCAAATATTTTCCATTCAGCATCAGCAGGCAGCTCAGACATTCCTCTCAGCTGTTCCATCTGCTATAGAGATCTGATTCATGAATCGTGTATTCTGTCTGTTTTTAGAAGTATACGTGCTAAACTATGGGGAGCCTCATGTTTCAGCACTTGAGGAAAAGTTTGGCAAAGTATTTTAAACATGTCTGATGAAAATCTCTAACTCTACAGTCCTAGAACTATCCAAAATTCATCTGTAGTGGACATGACTGCGAAGGAACTGACTCCGTTTTCAGAAAAGGTCAGCTTCACTCAAACAGCAAAAGGTCATCAATCATTTGATCACATTAATTTGCATATATAAGAAATTTATGGGTCAACCATTTTATGTATATGCCCTTATAAATGTTGCATTTGATATTAAAATAAAACATGATATCTATAGCATAGAAGTTAATCAAAATATTAAACTGCTGCTCAAGGGTTCTATGATCAATTTTGTCTTGTATTGTATCTAGGATGAGTAATACATTGATAGCCTAAAACATTCCATAGAGGTTGAGATTAACTTTTTCAGATGAAAGTCGATCAATTTTACAAACACAAGACAATTATACTGATTGGTAATAAGTCTGTCCTTTTTAGAAATCTCCTGTGATAGCTAAGCAGAGATACAGCTCTAACAAGAGCATATCATTGAAATACTTAGATTGCAGATACTTTTACTTAATACTTTACACAATATAACCTGAAGCATTAGGTAACACAGTTAATTTATTTCATTATTTATTCATTTCCTTTATTAACTGGATAGGTATGACAGAAGCAAATGCCATTTCTGAGATACAATTGATGACATTTAGCAGCAGACAAAGGAAAATAATGCACAGGTGTGGAAGTCTAGCAAGCAGTTCACTATAATACACAATGCATCAAACTTTACAACATCAGACAACCAGTTACATATATGCACCCACACAAATACACACACTCCCACAGACAGACATATGGTCTGTTTGGCTAAGATGTGCATAGCACAGCAGCAGCATCATGCACGGTATACTCATAAAGACAGGCAGACAGACAGACATGCAGACAGGCACACACACACAAAAAAAAAAACACACATACAAAAAACAGGCAGACATATACAAACATGCATACTCCATTTGTCTAAGATATGTATTGCATAGTACCATCAGGGTATGGTGCACTCAAAAAGACAGACAGGCAGACAGACACAATATATTTAACAAAGACATGTCTTGCATAATAGTATGCATTCCATAAAAGTATTAGGGCAGAGTGCACTCCACAGTCACAATTTGTTGGTTTTAAACTTTAACTGTAGTGCAGTGTTTCCTTATAATAACTCACCCTACCTTGAACCAAATCCCCATTTGGATTTGCTTGGGTGTTCATCATTTTCCACAGAGAAGTTTAGGGGTATCGTTTTTCACCACAATGTAACCTCTGCCTCTCAGCTGCACCACAAGAAACAGTGTTGCACTAAGATTCACCCCCCCCTACACATTTTAAATCACCCTCCCTCTCATTAAGGCTTAGCAGAACATGATTGTACTTTTCTGCTCCTGGTTGAACTCTGACTAAAACAGATAAATCCCTTTAAATCAGAATATGTGTGGCAATTCTTACACCATGTATATAGGTAGCATTTAAAATCACTCTGTTATAGAGTTAGCTTGGAAAACTTTTACCACAGTTCTATTATGACTAAGTTGGATAAAACTGGAAATCCCACTGCTAGGTAATGCAAACTTTGTATAACTTCCTCTGTTACTTGTATTGAATTTTAATTAGGTGCATACAACTCTCTGTCTAGCTTACAATATACTACCAACATACTCTGTATGAGTGTCTGAACCATGGGACAACAGTCTGCTGTTATAACATCCTTTGCTATCCTATTTGTACTGTTAGCACTTGGTTATATGCATTCTGAGACAATTCACCAACTGCCTGATGCTTACTGAAAACCACTTAATTTTATCACACAATGAGTTGATGTATGAGAACATACCTCTCAACCTCTTAGAGAAAAAAATCTGGAAAAAGCCATAAATAAAAGTGGGAAACTCAAATGTCAGTCATTATTTTCTAAATTCAGTCTTTAAAGATTTACCTCTAATTTGCCAGAAATCCACAATTTTATGAAAAAAGGACCAAAAATATAAGGCAAAAATCTAGACATCCTGCAAAAATCCGTACAGTTGAGAGGTACCTACAAACTCTGAAGATTAGCCTCTCATCAAAACATACTGTCCACATGCCAGTGCCCACACTTACTTTATGCCGACATGCCAGTCATGCTAGTCATTAAAAAATAAGCCTTCCTTTGCTGAAGTACTTAAGGAATATCTTCTCAAGCCTCAAATTTCTCAAAGGTACAAACTGTGCACACAGATTCTACAGCTGCACAATGACACTCCACCTTCTGTATTTACGTTATCACTCACATCAAACAGTGCTAAGAGGTGTTATTAAGTTGGCACCCCCACCCCCTCGCATGCAGTAGGGTCTCAGTGGTCTACCATTACACATGGAATGTCATAGTCAGACAAGGAGAATCAGCACTTACTACCCTGAACAAGAAAAAAGCTGACAATGATCTGCCTCTCAGGTGCAAGGCTGCAGCAAATTACTAGGACACTCGTGTCTTCTCACCTCAAGTGCACACATGACATGGTTATTGTTCTTCTGGATGTGAACAGTACAAAAAAAATAACAAAATTAGAAACAAAAGGAGTATAGCTCTGACTTAGAACCTTTGGCTGCAGTTCAAGAGGTCCCTAGTTCAAATGCAGGTGTTCCCTACATGTTTGCAGTTTGATGGCTAGCATAATGATTAAGGTGTTTACTTCACAGTCACAAGGTTCAGAGTTTTATTTTTGTACTAGATCACTGTCTGCTTATCAGCCAGGCATGTACAGAAGACCTCATTCTGTCCATAACCACACACTGTTGCACTGGAAGTGTATTTTTTTTACTTTGTATATTTATTTATTTTATTTATTTCATATTTATTTCATTTTGATAACCAGGTAAGTGGACTAGTCAACAGACACTTTCCAGCCATGACCTGGACACCATGATGCATGACACAGACAGAAAATTATACATAGACTAGAGAATATATAGAGTTATAAAGTGCAGTAACAAAGTAGAGACAATACATTTGTATGTTATTTACAATTATAAATGCAAATTATAATATTTACAGTATATACAATTAAGATAGGCATGTAACCAATGGTCATGTGTTAAGCGTATGTCTCTTTCAAAAAATATGCGAGTATAACAAGAACTGGAAAGACTAGCCATTGACATAGAAGCAAGAGTATTTAGTGTCCATAATCAGCTGATTTTTTTTAGTTTCTCTCTAAATACCTGGTGTCTCTTGCTGCCTCACTTACACAAGTAGCTGATTACAAACAGCTGGGCCTGATGTACCGATAGTTCTTTCTCTTAGGGAGGTTTTAAAATGAGGCCTGATGAGGGCAATGCTATCTTCTTGGCTGTCTCTAAGTGTGTAGTTAGGCTTCTTCATATGTAATATCATTCCGTGTGCGTGAGGGGAGCAGTGGGCCAGACTCCAAAGAGTTGCTCGCAGTGTAAGTCTGAACTAATTCCAAAGACCTGCATGCAGTTTAAGTGACTTACTTCAGTGTAAGACCTAGCTTTAAATACTACTCCAAAAGACCTGCTGGCAATGTTGGTGGTCACTTATACTATGAGCAAGTCTTTTGGAATCAGGCCCAAGTGTCCCATTTTTACCAGCTTGAGGGTTTGACATCTGAGAAGGAATGTGACTCTGTCATTCACTGGTGGACAGTTACACTGCCGGAGAAACTGGCAGTGATGAGTTTGGAGTTCTGCATAAAGAAGAAATCTATAGAATGTGTTTATAGTAGTTTGTATTTCATATGTATTGAGATGGAATGTAAAGTTACAAGAGGGATCTCATTCTGAGCTCTAGGGGTGCAGAGGTGTGAGATTCTATAGCACAGTTTTAGTTGGCGGACATTTTGCTAATAATATTATCAGTATGCCTGGCCAATGAAAGAGTGGGGTCCTAGGTGATCCCTAGGTACATCTGTTCTGTTACAAGTAGCAGTTGGTTGCCATCTATATCAGTAATAATTAGATTTGGGGGGGGTTAGAGAGCTTTTAGGAGGTGCCAAAAAGATGATGTTAGACATCAGGGAATTGTTTAGGAGAATTGTTTTATTTGTCTAACAGCCAATTCTTACATGAGTCAAGTAATACGATATCATCTACATAAAGGACCGAGATGAAGTGAGGCACGTCTTTGATATATCATTGATGAACAAGGGGAATAACAATGGACCAATCGTTGATGAACAAGGGGAATAACAATGGGCCAATCATTGATGAACAAGGGGAATAACAATGGGCCAATCATTGATGAACAAGGGGAATAACAATGGACCAATCATTGATGAACAAGGGGAATAACAATGGACCAATCATTGATGAACAAGGGGAATAACAATGGACCAATCGTTGATGAACAAGGGGAATAACAATGGACCAAGGGCGAATTGTTGTGAAGGTCCTATATCAACAGTGCCTTCAGTCCAAAGGCAGGTTCTTAAGTGCTCTCAGAAAGTTCTCTTTTATAGGTAATGCTGAAATGATCTTATTGCATTTAGACCAGAAATTAATTTGATTAGTTTGGAAAGGAGCAGGTATGATTTACTGTTTTGAATGTTCCTTTCATATCGATGAAAATACCCCTTGTAAGTTTTGAGTTATTCAGATTGTTATAAATGATGTCAGTGGCTGTGAGTAATGCTGCCAACAGTACTGAAAGAATTTCTGAAACCATGTTGCTTATCCTAAAAAGTCAATATTTGTTTATCTGATCATAGAGTTGTTGGCATATAAGTTTTTCAAGGTTTTTATATGGCAGAGGCTTGCTATAGGTTTGTAATCTTTGTATACCTTAGAGTTTGCCTTTTGGAGAGAGGAATGATGTGTGAGTGGTTAAGGCTGTGGGGGAAAATACAAGTAATCAATGAGAGGTGTTATGTAGGGAGTTATTTTCGTGAAGGTGAGGTGTAGTTTTGAGAGCTTAGGATTGCCTTTCTCGTGTATTTTGAGAAGAGCTGTTTTAACTTTTTTTAACAGTGAGTTGGCTAATGTAAAATGTTATGCTGTAAGCTGCTAAGGTGTGTATTTGTGATAATGAATGTGGGAGTCCTTTATGTTGTATTCTCATTTGGTGGGTGACTGAACATAGAAGTTATCTTTGATTAAGTCATGGATAGTACCTATTAAGTTGTTTCTGTGCTCTTTATCAAAGCTAAGGCATCATGCTTTTTTTGTTGGCTGACCATATAAAATCAGTGATCCTGCCTGTTAAAGATTTTATCTCTTTCTAGAAGTGTTTTGGGCTGGAACTAATATGTTCCATCTGTATCTAAGAAATGAGGCCTCTGCTGTATTGGTAGCAGTTCTGGCCTTTTCTTGAAAATTGTGGATCTTTCGTGTAGTTGGTTGTTGGAGGACTGCTGTTTCTATTCATTCTAGGCTATATCCCTGGATTTAAGTACTTGTTTTCATTGCTGTGAAAGCCGTCAGCATTTCTTTCCCCTCAATCTCCTTTTTACAGTTGGGAAGATGGAGTCTTGAATTTAGGTCATAGTTTCCAAGTGGTCAAAGTCGTCAAAGGCTGTGTTTATGTTTGTGCAGTTGTGTACAGTAGACCAATAAATGGTTTAAAGGTTTTCATTTAGTAGATGCTGTTTTGTTTCTGGGAATAGTTGATAGGACATGATACTCTGTGGCTTCTTTTCAGCTTTAAAGAATCAAGTAGAAAGAATTGGGCAGTGACCACTTACAGTATAAGGCAGTATATTGACTTCTTTGCATTTCAATTTTAATTTGGTTATGATGAGGATGAAAACAGAGTTCTATGTAGCTGCAGTATGACCTACAGGTGCTACTCAGCTGTAGTAAGAAATTAAACACAAATCCGCACTATATACAATATGTCCGAAATATGCAGTGTGAATGAAAACATGACAGAATAATTGCCAAAGCCAAGTGGGATTAACTAGCAAAATGTTTGTCAAATATAGTGAAGTTAGACTCATAAGACAGATTGCTGTCATTCATGGTCTTTTCCACAGGAACATTTTTATGGCAGATGGATAATCTTTAAGGTGACAATTTTGAGTCTAGTCAATTTTTTGGATATCTGAATTAATTTAATTTTAGGGAAGTAGTGTAATTTTACTAAAGGCTGTTACACATACTGTTTAACTATACGAAGGTTTAGAAAGAAGCTTACCTTCTTAGTTACATGGAGTTTGTGAGGTGCATTTCATTCTACGTTTATTTCTTAGTAGAGGCCTGTAAGATTCATTGCTAGCTCTCATCATAAAAGGAAAAGGATAACTTTAGCTGTCATAGACTTCCTTCAAGTGGTAATGGCCAATAAACCTTCAAAAGTTAAACAAGAATAACAATTTTCTCTTATAAAGGACTTTCTGTAGTTCAGGAGGAGGTTAGGAAGAGTGGAGATGGAAGATGGGTGATCTGGGTGGGTAGAATTAGAGGAGAGTTCTGAAACTGGACTGTGTGCAATTGCTTAAAAGGATTCATGTGAAATTCTATATTTTAATGAATGGATTGGTATGGCATCAAGACTCCAAAAATGAACTGATTGTTGGGAAAATTTAATGTAACAATATACTTGAATAAATATATTCTGTCTAGAGGAAAATAATACACTAGGTAAACTGAGACAGTCTGTTATAAGCAGTGCAAGAAAGAGGATAAAAAGAACCATAAAGAAATGTGCACAGAAAGAAGAATTTCCAGAATGTTCTTGCTCAGAACAGTCATTTGGATCACTTTCTATATAATGAAAGAGCTACTGATACAACAGGAGAGGTGAAGATTAAGAACAAAAGACCTGTTAGGTCACATGTCTATGACCTGAGGCTGTGAATTAAGGAGGTAGCTCAACATTGCCCAAGCAACCACTGTATAAGTCAGAAATGGACACATATAGAGGCACTCAACGTAACGAAAGAGAAGGTGCACCAGATTATAGAAGAGAACTTAAAGGTTAGAGAAGTGAGTATATCATTGTAGTATAAAGTAAATGTGGTTATATGATGAATGATTATGTGTTTGCAAGGAAATTATAGGTGTAAAATGGAAGACTGATTGCTGGACTTAGAAATGAAATTGTAAAGAATTGAGAATATTTAAGAAGAGTTGTAGGAGTGTGAGGGAGGAGAATAAATCTTATAGAGTGAAGAGCTGAGACTGTAGACAGAACTACAGGAAATCATAATAGGGAGACTGGAAGTGAAATTGACATATTAAAAAAAATATTGAAATATTCAGAGAAAAAGCTTCATGACATATTTATGTGATGTGTTCAAAGTTCGTACCTGAAGAGTGGGGTTGAAAGAACTGAGTGAAGGAGTTGGCACTATATTAATAAAAATGAAAACTAGGAGACAAAATGTGGGGATATTTATGACAAACTTTATGGGTTGAACATTGCAAAAGGATTTAGCTATAGTGTATGGAGCTGGGATAAATAAGATAAACTTAAAAACGTTGTTTTATGGTAAGAGCGAACTTTGATAAAAATACATTAAAAACAAAATATTTAAGGATAAGGACAAGTAATGAGTTGAAATATGGAGAAAGATGCTGTGGCATAACAGTTATCCTGTTGAATTTTATAAGTTACCAGAAATGGAATATAATGTGACTAGGTGAGCGGTGCAAACTCTAAAAAAAAAAAAAAAAACAGAAAGACAGGCAACACTTTTAAATAATTTAATAACTTCATAACTTCTGATGAACCATAAAAAAGGCTTCACCAGAGTGAACCTGGATTATTCCATAAGCAGCTGTAACTAACATAAGGTTAATCATGTGATTTAAGAAAAGTGGAGATGTGCTTGGGCTCACGCCATTGCCATACCCTACCCCAATTCCCACCTTTTCCCACTATATCTACATTTATACTAAACATGCTCCACCTCTTCATATGTTTGCACCTATCTGTATACTTATCTTTACAAAGTAGTAGTTTCTAATGTCCTACCAGCACCTATACTTAACCTTTTCCCCTTCTGCAATCAAACTTCCACTTCTTAAATTCCTCCCTAAACGGCAATCACATTGACTTACTCCCTGTAAAATAACCTATTGCTTTTTTCCATCATACTATCTCTTTCTATCCTCTCATGACTGCCATTTATAAAATATCACTTAATACAAATCAAAATGCTGTCACAATCTCTTCACCCACATTCATACATGATTCTAGTTAGCTTAATATCTCTCCAGACTTATTTAGCATTATCATTTTAAACTCTCCAAAAATTAAACTTCTTCACAACAACTTCAATACCCTCTCTTTCAAGTATCAAAAACTTTTGTAAAAAATAAATAAATAATAAATCTGTCTTCATTAAACACTTTTATAACTATTCCTCTCTTATCATCATTCCTGGTGATATATACCCCAGCCCAGGTTCTTCTCATACACAAACAATTACATCCCACTCCAAAAATCTGAACTTTGTCACAATTACTTTAGAAGTTTCAGTAATAAAATAACTGAATTCCAAGCCTGTATAGCATACCATACTCCTGACATCCTGTCACAGAAACATGGCTTAAACCTAATGTGAAAGAGTCCAAAATATTACCTCCTGGATACAAAAGTATCAGAGCAGATAAAACTTATGAAAAAACTGGTAGCATGGCATTATTTTATTTTAACCATCTCAATATTTCTTCCTACAAAAATCCTATCTCAAAATTTGGTAATGCAGAACTACTTATCATCTTCCTAAAAGTCAACAATTCAAAATGTCTTTGCATAGCTGTTATATATATATTCCCCTAGGCCAAAATATCCTGGTACTAATGGATATCTTAACCTGGATAGTTACTACAATTTCCCATGAAACTATTGTCTTAGGCAACATCAATATAAACTGGCAACACCTAACTTCAGATTTCCCAATTAATAGCATAGATTTCTTTGAATTCTCACAACTCATTAAAACTACAAATAGATCTGACAAAAATTACACTAGTCACTACAAATTAGATTAGATTCTATTTTCTGATCCCAATAGATGTACCACAGATGTCGTCCTCTGTAGTAGAATATCTGTCAATTTACCTGCTTTTTACTCATAGAAATACTTCCAACATTACCAAAGAATATCACTAAAAAAGAACCCACAACCTAACTAAATTCAACCACTACATATTTCTTAATATTTTATAGACTATCATCTGGTCTATCCTATATACCCTACTTCTTGGTGGTGCTGTACCCGATTTCAATACCACATTTATTAACATTCTTAACAGCTTAGGTCACCTTTGCTGAAAAAGAGTAAAAATTAACCATGCCCTATGGTTAACAAAGTCAGCTAAAGAACTAATGTCACAGAGGAATAAAACATGGATCAAAATGGTTAAACAGCAAAGCCATTCCAGATCTACAAAACTTCAGGCACCTCCACAATCGGGTTAGAAACAAGTCACTGCAGACAAAACAGCTTTTATACTAACCTCCAATCTGCCAACTAAACAAACTCGACAAACCATTCTGTTCAACCTTAAATTTACCACTCAACCCAGGAAATATAAATAAACTAAACCCTCATCATGATAAAACACTGCTACAGATCACCACTATTTTTCATACATACTTTATTGACAGCATAGCTACCCTAACCCATACAGACTCTAAATTACCCATAGTCTCATCTCAATGTTCTTCAAATTTTACCCCCACAACACTTTGCCCTCAAAATACACATTCTAATACTCATCCCTCACCTCTTCTAGATGAGTCCACTCTACACTCTACAAATATTCAAATATACAAATATTCAAAAGTTTGTTCTACAACCAATCTCTACAAATCATATAAAAACTCTTACATAAACTCAAGCCTAGCTCTACCTCTGCAGATAACCTTCCAGTTGAATATCTTAAACTATCTGCAGACACCATAACTTATCCAGGTAGTTTTCTTATCTATAGATCAATTATGGAAGCTTATGTTGCAATTATATGAAGAAGTCTGCCATCATTGCATTGCAAAAAGGAGGTAACTCCATTGAAGTATCAAAATTTGGACCTATTGCTATTCTGTCCCCTTACTGTAAAACATTACAGCAATGTGATCATCAGCAACTCCTCAAGCATCTACTCCAAAATGTACTTCTCATCTCCATTCAGCATTGTTTTAGGCCAACTCATAGAACTGTAACTGCTCTACTCTCTTTCATTGACACTGTGAACAGTGGTAGAAATTCAGGCAAAATTGTTTCTTCACTATTTATAGACATCTCAATAGCTTTTGATGCTGTCTCTCATTCAAAATGCCTGTACTAGCTCTCTAACCTTTGTCTCTTCTCTTTTTCTATCAATTGGTTTCCTAGCTTCTTGTCCAAAAGACTATAATCCATAAGATGGAAATGATCAATTTCACCCTACTTACCAACCGTCACTGGTGTCCCTCAAGGATTTGCCCTTGACCCCCTTCTCTTTAATTTATTTATTAATAACCTTCATACTGCCTCCTTTCAAAACTCTTTAATTCAGTATGCAGATGACTCTACCGTTACCTGCACCTCAAATAATCTGTCCCACCAACAAAAAATAGGGTCTATATTATGTGATCGAACAGTCTCTTCTTTGAACACATAATAATTGATATATATATAGCGAATACTGTAAACAGTGAATGGCCATGTCAGCAAATTTTTTCTTTGGGAAAAAAATTTACGTGGCCGTAAAATAAAAAAAACAAACTTTAAAACACTAATCGAGTTGGGGGCTTCACCCCCGCACAGCCCCCTAACTAAATATACCAACTCTGAGATTACTGTACATTGAAGAAAAGGCCAATTCCCAATAATAGCCAACTGAATCCCCCCCCCCCCGAGAAAAAAATTTGCAGATGTGGCCATTTGCGCTTTACAGCATTCACTGTATATGTGTCAGTTATAATGTATTCGAAGAACAGATGCTTTGATCACATAATATAGACCCCAACAAATAACCTAAGAAATGTTCTCCTCAATGGAAACATGGCTTAATGAATCCCAACTTTTACTTAAACCTAAAAAGACAAAATTCCTCCTTTTCACCCCAAAACATACAATACTGACAAATCAAAATTTAAAATCAGTAATTGAAGTTGTTCTACATACATAACTCATAGGTGTTACAATAGATGAAAACTTAAAATTTTATATCCATATTCAAAATAACATTAAAAAGCACATCAAAATGTGCATGCTCTATAGGCATAAGCTCTATCTAAATGCATCTACCAGAACTCCACTAACCAACAATTACCTCTTACCCTCACTCCTGTATGGAGCTGAAATTCTCAGCAACCTACAAATCTCACCACAAACAAAACATGAACCCTGCTACAATGTTGTGTCTTTCGGCTCTTCCCGGTTCGGGGTTGCCACAGCGGAACTCCGGTCCGCTAATGATTGGCAATAGATTTTTATGTGCTGAGTTGCCAGCCCTGACACACAACCTTCGACAAAGGTACGCCCATTCAAGCATGCATGTCTCCACACAGAAGACGCTCTAGCTGAGAATCGAATGGGATGTCTTGCTGTGAGGCGACAATGCTACTGCAGCACCACCACCGCAAGGGCTACATTTGCAACTACACTTCATACCCATCACTGCATTCTCCTTCAATCTCTTAAATGGCTGGAGCTACCACAGCACCTTACCTATTGTCAACTTACAGCTGCCCAGAGTATTATCTGTAAACCTACTGCTTGCCCTGCTCTAGTCTCACTTCTTCAAACCTATAGTCTCACAAGATCATTACAATCAGAAGTTAAACAATTTCTCTCACTGCATAAACCTACCTAATCTGCTGGTAAACATTCCATACTCCTACTCAGTTGCTAAAGCTTGGAACACTCTTCCTATCTATGCCAGATCAAATCCTATCTTTTTTGTTTTCAAACAAGCATTAAAATAATTCCTTGTTAAAGCAGGGGTCTGCTCCTGCTCTAAACCTTATTAGGAATAATATGACTCTTTTTCTCATATTTTCTCCTACCTTTTCCCCATTATATTTCTCTTACGCTGTCTTTTACTTTCAGATCATTATATTATATTTCACTTTTCTTTTTCTTCTTCTCCTCCCTTTGTTATGTATTTTCTAGATACTCTCCATGTCTCTTCCATGGTTTCTCCTACTCTTTATCTATATTTTTTATCAGACTACCCTTCTTCCTCTAACTAAATATTTAACTAGCTATGTAACTGAATTTCAGTTTTGAATGATATATTCATATGCTTTTCAGCTTGTTTTTTTCTTCCTTTGTACTCATAAACTTTTCACAACCCCCCCCCCCCCACACACACACATAATCTCAGGGATGTCTCTCAATCTCAACCTACCCTACTGACTCCAAAATGTAAACTCTATTGCACTGACCATGCATTTTCCATCCTAGGACCAAAACTATGAGATTTCATTCCTCTCTGAATCCAAAAAGTCCAAAAGTACTCTGACTTCAGACAGCAGCTCAAGGAAAACCTATTTAACTAAGAAAAGTGCAGCTACACACACTCAGGTCATGTTACATGAACCATGAAACTCTCTCACGCACCCCTTTATCTCTGTTTCATTGTTCCTTATTTCATCATCATCCCCTGTTCTCTTTGCATCTCTCTCACACTTGTTCTCCTTTCTACTCCTCTTCCTCCACATGCCTATCTCACCTTTTCTCCATCTTCTCCCCATGGTATCCTTTCATGCAACTATTCTCCCTTGACTCTTCCAATGTCTTCATACCTGTCTATGCGGTGATATGTTGTCATCCCTGCAGCGTAAGCTATCTCAGACATGATGGCTGAGTGTTAAACATAAAGCTCTTCTAAGCATGATTCCATTTTTCCAACCATGTTTTGATATACTTAACTGCCTCGAACTAAACATTGTAACATATTTTTGTATCTGTAAATATGTATACATATCTCTTTATTTTTGTTACAACTAAAACTGCTGGATGTTTTTCATTCACATGATAATTTGATTAACCATTTATGTTGTTGGTTGTTCAGTCAGCAGAGTCAATAATTTTACAGTAGTTTCTGGCATTACTAATGGTCCCATTCATTTACTGCTGTCATTCTGATAAATAACATATTGTTGTGTTTATGACTTTAACTGGTTTAAATAAACTGCAATGAGATCTCTCTTAATGGATATTTGCCTACGCTGTTGATGACCGCTTACATCATTGTTACATTTAGGCAAGCAGTTTAATATTGTCATGGTGGTTGCTGATTGTTCGGAGACAAGTGTGCTTTGACATGATTAGAGCTGGGAGCTTGCTTACTGGCTGCTGATGTCTTGAGTAATGATATTTGATTTATGTATGTACGTTTATCTGATCTAATTTGATTGCAATGGTGGGCTTGCTGCTTGTCAATAAAACTTTGTATACAACACCATGGGACTTAGCAACATTATTAAATTCACTCATTATCTGTGTTTTGAACTCCTGTAATGCTCTATACCTAGACCTCAGGAATACAGAAAGGAGTACTACATTAGATTAAAAATTTTGCTGCAAAATAATTGCTTCTGATTTTCAAATCATATAGCTCTGGTCTTGTGCGATCAACAAAGGATTCTAGTCACTGTCAGATATGTCGTTAGGATCCTGACTCTCAGCTACTATGATCTTTACAATCAGAGTCTTATATGCTTTAAGAAGACAAGACCCTATAACCCAGTAGTGTGCACTATTCTATAAGCTAGATTAGAGACACTGCACAGAATTTCATTTGTGTATTTTTTCCCAGTTCTGAAAAAAACTACAGGGCAAAAGATTCTGAAAGGTGACATAAACTCTTTCTGTACAGGACTGTTTAATTAGACACTACCAAGGCATGTACTCATGTACTCATAAACTTTTCACAACCCCCCCCCCCCCACACACACACACACATAATCTCAGGGATGTCTCTCAATCTCAACCTACCCTACTGACTCCAAAATGTAAACTCTATTGCACTGACCATGCATTTTCCATCCTAGGACCAAAACTATGAGATTTCATTCCTCTCTGAATCCAAAAAGTCCAAAAGTACTCTGACTTCAGACAGCAGCTCAAGGAAAACCTATTTAACTAAGCAAAGTGCAGCTACACACACTCAGGTCATGTTACATGAACCATGAAACTCTCTCACGCACCCCTTTATCTCTGTTTCATTGTTCCTTATTTCATCATCATCCCCTGTTCTCTTTGCATCTCTCTCACACTTGTTCTCCTTTCTACTCCTCTTCCTCCACATGCCTATCTCACCTTTTCTCCATCTTCTCCCCATGGTATCCTTTCATGCAACTATTCTCCCTTGACTCTTCCAATGTCTTCATACCTGTCTATGCGGTGATATGTTGTCATCCCTGCAGCGTAAGCTATCTCAGACATGATGGCTGAGTGTTAAACATAAAGCTCTTCTAAGCATGATTCCATTTTCCAACCATGTTTTGATATACTTAACTGCCTCGAACTAAACATTGTAACATATTTTTGTATCTGTAAATATGTATACATATCTCTTTATTTTTGTTACAACTAAAACTGCTGGATGTTTTCATTCACATGATAATTTGATTAACCATTTATGTTGTTGGTTGTTCAGTCAGCAGAGTCAATAATTTTACAGTAGTTTCTGGCATTACTAATGGTCCCATTCATTTACTGCTGTCATTCTGATAAATAACATATTGTTGTGTTTATGACTTTAACTGGTTTAAATAAACTGCAATGAGATCTCTCTTAATGGATATTTGCCTCGCTGTTGATGACCGCTTACATCATTGTTACATTTAGGCAAGCAGTTTAATATTGTCATGGTGGTTGCTGATTGTTCGGAGACAAGTGTGCTTTGACATGATTAGAGCTGGGAGCTTGCTTACTGGCTGCTGATGTCTTGAGTAATGATATTTGATTTATGTATGTACGTTTATCTGATCTAATTTGATTGCAATGGTGGGCTTGCTGCTTGTCAATAAAACTTTGTATACAACACCATGGGACTTAGCAACATTATTAAATTCACTCATTATCTGTGTTTTGAACTCCTGTAATGCTCTATACCTAGACCTCAGGAATACAGAAAGGAGTACTACATTAGATTAAAAATTTTGCTGCAAAATAATTGCTTCTGATTTTCAAATCATATAGCTCTGGTCTTGTGCGATCAACAAAGGATTCTAGTCACTGTCAGATATGTCATTAGGATCCTGACTCTCAGCTACTATGATCTTTACAATCAGAGTCTTATATGCTTTAAGAAGACAAGACCCTATAACCCAATAGTGTGCACTATTCTATAAGCTAGATTAGAGACACTGCACAGAATTTCATTTGTGTATTTTTTCCCAGTTCTGAAAAAAACTACAGGGCAAAAGATTCTGAAAGGTGACATAAACTCTTTCTGTACAGGACTGTTTAATTAGACACTACCAAGGCATTTCTTATAAGTTCAGATTGCTAAACTTTCATTTTGCTGTCTGTTAAGATTTTTTTTAAATTATTTTATGTATTTCCAGTACACTGTACTATTTTTTGTGTACTATATATGTGTAGTTGTTTTTCCAGTATGACATGATGAAGTTTAAGCATTGAAATATTTTAAATAAATACATAAAAAGGTGTAATGGGTTTGAAAACAAACTGAAATTTGCATTTACCATGACTGTTTATTATGCAAGAGTTCTCTTTCGTTTTATGACAATACCTTCTCATTATAACATAATATAACAGTTACTGTTTATCATCTAAGCAGCTGTCTTTCATTTATGATAGTCATCACCTCTTATGTGTTTCATTGTATTGTTTCAAATCATACAAATTCCTTACCTTATACAAAGAATTTTATAGTGTTTTTGTGTGAATCAAGCTCAACTACCATTCCATTTAGAACACATTCATTTCTCCAGAATTAAAGTAAAGATGCTAACCTCCAAAATGTTTAGGATGAGGTTACACAGTAACACTAGCTAACTAAACAATGCAACATAATGGGAACAAACTTTCCTGAAAGTAACTTTGTAGCTATTGCAAAATAACAGAGGAGCAAAAGTAACATAGCAGCTAAAACATGATAACAATTAGCAGTAAATAGAAGGGAGTACTAATTAAAAATCCAAAGTATCTCCCAGACTGGTATTTCAGAAGCAAAGATACAGGATAGTCTATGATGCAGATGACCAATGGCTGACCAGTGGCTCAGGAACTGGGAGTGCTGGTGAGTCAGGGTAAGAGGATAATGAGTGGCTGATGCCAGCTCAAGTCATATTGAGGGTAAGAATGGCTGCTTTCTCTGCAACTGAATATTGCCAGTAAAGATGGCAGAATGACTTGGGGAATGTGCTTAATAAACACTTTCTCCTTTAGCCAGGATGTGCAACCATGCAGAAATGTGCACTATATTGGGCCCAGTATTCTAAAATTTCCCTCACACCCAAGCTACCACAAGGGAGAGAAAAGGCTTAACTGCATGTCCCTATGCTCTCTATGAGTAAGTAACAGTTTCAATGTGGATGGAAGGGTTGTAGTGACTGGGAATGTCTTCAAATGTTGACAGTTATTTCAGTGAAGGTGAGATGTCTGAGGTAAATTTACTGAAACTTCCTTGGAGATAGTGGAGTATTCATCTTTTCCTTTCTCCCATCTGGTGTAAAGTAGCCAAAATAACACCATATGAGCACTCAGCAATCAGGGTGCCCAAATGTATTAGCAGCTGACCTTTAAACTCCCATAATGTCTGTGTACTGGGAACACCAGTGCACAATATTTGCCCATTATTCTGTGTATCAGATTTCCACTATATGCTCTTTCACTCCATTATTTAAACCCTCGGAGAAATATTGATTGCAGAAATTGCTGCATTATAGAGTAGTTCAACAATTGGCCTAATGTCTGTACTTTCACATTTTCTGCAGACTATTTCACAAAATAGGATGAATTTTCGGTCATTTTTTTCAACTTAAATTGTCTGCCAATGTCATTGTGAAGACAGGTATAGTCTAAAAAAAAGACATTGCTTACAGTTCTTTCAAATGTCCATTTTCAGTAATAAAGTTTTTAACCTCTGCAATGGTATCCTTTATGCAATGTTTTAAGTTACTTTTTTAAATATCTACTAAAGCAGAATAGCATTAATGATATGGATAGGACAGAGAGCAAATCCATGAAATGATATAGGCTCTTAGCCATAGAAGCTGGAATTTGTGCTGCAGGCCTTTGGAATTTGGAGTTGTGGAATATCCTTCCTGAAGTAGGTGCTGGACATCATTTCTACTCTAATACCAAACGTTAAAATCACTCAGAAGAGTGTAACCACAATTCAAAAATAAAAAAATAAAAAAACATCACCGCCAAGAGTACAAGCAATGCAGAATTTAATATAAACACAACACTAAACACTTTCACACAACAATTTCCTAGGCTTCATTATTTCTGCTCTGCCATCTTAGCCGCTATCCTTTTAAACACAGTATATATGGAATTGTGGATAGTAATGCACATCCATTTTTTATATGATACCATGCACTGTACTTCTCTAGGACATATTATCCCATAATTAAACCAGCATGGGACATACAATAAAAGAATAAAACATATTAAAGTTGGGCTGAATTAAAGAAAGTTCTTTTTATTGGAAATCAGTAAGTAGACTGTTAGGTGCATTTTAGTATCTAGATCTAGTGTTAAGGTAATAACTTATAGAAAGGAAGTAAGGCGAAAAGTTTGAGATAGCAAGATAGTCACAAACAGAAATGTATTTAAATAAGAAAAGTGATTTTGCATTAATATAGATGTATTAACTACAATGTAGTACATGGAGTGCAGTGATAATGTCCCAGTATTGTGAAGAAAAAAAACAATTAACTGCTTTTGCAGTGTGTGACCCAATCTTAGCAACTGTTAAGCACCTCTGCTTAAGCTATTAAGATCAAGTATCGCACTAGGTAGTAAAACCTCTCAGCACAGACAAGCAATCAACAATGGAAGGATTAAGAGCAGCTTCCTTTCTGCCTGCTGTCTGTGCTAGTAATCTGCCCTTGACTTTCCTTTTGACAGCACTCATTAGGTTTTTTACTACTTTGAATGCTGTCAAAACATGTTGCACTTTTTTTGTTACTGGTGGTACAAGGAGCAGATGAGGCTCACTGCAGTACAAGGAATTATGATCGCATCTTCGATTGTAACATTCCATTATGTGTTCTCAGATGGATGCCAAGATTCAAGTCTTGAGCTTCGAACCTCGATCCATATTTCTTGGCATTCATGTCTTGAATACATAATACTATGGCTATGATTGGAGACCCAATCATAATCCTTGAGGTTGGAGTTGTTGTTTAGCAAATATTGAAAACCATGACCAAATTCAAAGGTGAAACATTTCTGAAAATAGAACACTCATTCCTTTAAAACATTAGGTAATTTTAATGTAATCAAATAATTTTTCTTAACATAAGTTGGGAACTCAAAGTGATAGTTTAAGAATATAACTACTTATACCCAAGCTGAATCCATAGGGCCCACCATAGTTGACAAAAAGGAGAGATCCAAAAGAATTAAAATGAACTAGAGATTAAACAACACATATTAAAGTCCCCATTATACTTAACAATAGTCAAACCTTTTCATTCAATATGAAAAGTTGTTGGAGAGCATTAACATGATAATATCTGAGTATGCATACTGTTAAAGTTTAATTTGAGAAACGATAACATGAGGAATTTGAAAAAAGGAGCCTTTAAAATTATTCAGGTTTGGAATAGACACGTCAGAAATGAATGCAGATTTCATTTTGTTCAGTTTTTTCAAATTCCTTGGTGTACTTCTCAAGACCTTTATAATATTAACTTCATTGAACACATTCATAGTTAGAGAAATTTTTACTTTCAGGTATTCATAAGCAAAATTTATACAGAATGTCTACAGTTGTGTAGGACTGGTACAATTAAGAAATTACAGACCTGAACTCTATGCAATTTATAGATGTGCATAGATTTTAGGGAATAAAATCAACACTGTGTACCTGGAGCAGTCCAGGTATGTAATATTTATACACGTGTGTCAACAGCTTTCCTAGAATTCACAAACATGTGACTAACAATATATACTATATAAGAGAGGTGGCAGCATTACTATGGACTTCCAGATCTATACATGTCAGTAATACTACGCCCAAATTACAGCAATGATATTGGGGCCAGAAAAGTATTGTGGAGTTGCAACATTATTTATACACCTGTAAAAGAAACTACCTATACCTATAAATAAAAATATACCCACGTGCAACTAAGTGCAAGAGGTCTGCAGGGCACACAACAGTGATACATGAAGCAAATGCACTGTGCAATCCATACTATGATATTACACATCTCTCACCGAAATTCATTCCTACTTTGCCAGATACTCCACAGGACATGCAGATTTGCATGCTGTGCTGTCATGACACAGACTGTGACAATATTTGTAAGTCCTAGCAACCCATAACAATGGAGTAGAGAATTCATCTGAAGCACTACTATTCTCTTGAAAATCCCAGAAAATATCACAGGCATGTTGAGTCTGGCAGCACAATATTAATGGTCCTGTATGAAAGTCCTACATTCTCTTCACGTTCCCCATTTTGAGAAAGTACAGCAATGTCTGCAGAAAACCCATTATAGCACGTCTACATGAACACATATTTATCAAAATAAAATGGTGGTCAGTTTGTGGCAAATATGTTAACACCAAAATTTAAGGAATCTAATTAATTATAACTGAAAGCGTTGTATCAAATATAGAAAAGCTATGCCTCCTCATGTACTTTTGGTCTCTTAGGCAGCACAGATGTATATAAATATGTATATAAATAGCAGCTGTCAATCATGATCTTGCCAACATTTACAGCTAGTATGGTGGCAGGTCTGTGCTGTCAGCTTCTGTAATCACTTATCCCTTAAACTGAGGCATTGAAATATAGAAGATAGATAGAAGGTTTGTATGTAATCATATGACAGGATCTCTGCTATGTGTGCAAACACATGGGCTGGAAGTACCAGAATAAAATATTGTGCACTAACCTATAATATTGTGCACTAACCTATAATGACAGAAAAACAATTTGCTGACAATCCAAAATGATGAGGTACAAAGCTGAACTTCAAATTTTCCACAACAGATAATATGAATAAATTGAAATAGTCTCTTTGTGTCTGTTATCCTCCTGTAAGTATTTCTCATGCAGTTATAATTACAATTAAATTAACTGCAAGCCATTTTGAAAGACTGGAGACTTTTATCATTGCCCTCTGATGCTCTACTGTCCCTCCAATATGTGATTGAGATAACTGCAGTGGTAGCATGTCATGAGCAAGGGTTGCATTTATAAATCATGCTGGTGTCATTCCAGTCTATGAAACTTGATGTGAGCTGCTTTGTTATGAGATTACTCACTACTTATAAATAATTTTAACTTGGAATAGCACACACATAATGTTTAGAGTAGGATAATTGTTACACATTCAACATCTAATAAATTAAAGGTCTATTGTCCTAATATACATCCATTTATCATTCAGGGGGATATGCATTCGTTTTTATACTGTTTTATCTATTTATATTTTTGTGGAAGCACTAGATTCTACACACATAACTTTAAGTATATATTGTTTTATTAAATTGATTCGTTCATTGGATGTCACATGATTAGTCTGAGATGTATTTAAATGGATTGTGTGTTTAATAATGGCGGTTCCTGAAGAAGTCTGACTTAGGGACGAAAGCGCTTAACTGTCTGTAATAAATGTGTGGAGTCTTATTTGTACTTTTGCTGTTTTTTTCACATTGCTGGTGTGGTTGTTAGTTGGATTCTTGTTTATTTGATTTTTGTAGATTTACCTAAACATACCTCAGGTAGTTGTGAATGAGCTATGCTAAACAGCACTGAGCCAAGCTGGCCTCAGAAATGCACAAAAGTGCCTAATTTATCTCAAATTTCCATAGCATAGAAAAGGGAAAATGGAGTTGAAAACATTTATGCCACAGAATCCTGAAGCCTGACTCATGTCCATCCTGCATACTGTGACACACCTTATTGCCTGAAAATACTCTGTAGTAAGAAAAAGTGAGACCAACTGTAAAGGTTATTCATAACCTTAAGTGGGAAAAAAATAACTGCTGCACTAGTTAAAAATGCATACTTTTAAAAATGAGTAATGCATGATCTCAATGTCAATTGTGCAAATAAATGTTAAACTATTACTGTGTAGAATCAAAACACATGTAAGCAAAGGACAAAGTAAGGATTTAATAACTTTCATTTTCCATAGTGCAAATCTGTATATGCATATTCATTAAAAAATCTCCCTAGCTATGTAAAAATGCAGTTTGGAAGACCAAACTTGCCAATAATAGCTGTTTCATGTCTAATGACCCTATATGGTAGGTGGTTTTGTTTATGGTAACATCACACCTCAGAGGGTGTGGCTTCCACCCTCTGAACCACAGCTTGCACTTATATTCCTTACTTTGGTATTGACTTTGAATGACGGTAGCACCTGTGAAGGCACAAGGCCGAGGTCCAAGATGTTCTGATAAAGAGACAAAAATCATGCGGTACCTCATGCAGGACATGTACCTGGACAAAATAGAAAGAGCTGTACCAGACCTGACCAGCTGGTTGAATAGGTAGGTCATTTTAGGGCATTAAGTCCATAGTTTTACAGTGAGTATTTTAACATTTGATTTTTACATTTTGCCTCAAACAGGTTGTAAAAAATGCTATCTAAATATTGCATAAATGCAGCTAAATGCAGGAAGAAATGTATGTGAACATGCAAATATGTATCTATGTATAATCAAAAAGGTAAAAACAACATAGACATAGCTGTAAACAGAAATGCATCTGTATATAAGTATGATATGTTTATGTGTTGATATGCTTGTGTGTGTGTGTGTGTAAGTACAAATATCTATGTATAAGTAAAAATCTTTATGTAAGTTGTTGTTGTTTGTCTTTTGGCTTTTCCCGGTTAGGGGTCACCACAGCGGAACCAGCTCGATGTCCAACCTTCAACAAAGGCACGCCCATTTACACATGTCTTTCGAATGCCACCCAACCACAGGGAGGACATGCAGACTCCACACAGAAGGCACTCCCCGCACTCCAGCCAAGAATTGAATGGGAGAACCTCTTGCTGTGAGGCAAAAATGCTACCGCTGCACAACCGCGGCAATATAAAAAGCTTTATGTAAGTATACATGTATAATAATGTAAATGTAAGTGTGTGTGTGTGTGTGTGTGTGTGTGTGTGTGTGTGGGGGGGGGGGTTATTACACAGATTAATTAACTATTTGGATTGCCACAAAATTTCATGACAACTTTTAAAAAAATGCTTTGTTTTGAGTAGGCCACAAACTACTCATCAATATTATAAACGTGTAAGATTCTTTAATAATTGCATATACAAGATGGCTAACCTCAGTTAGCCACCACACCCAAGGCAGAAAGGGAGTGAAGATGCGTGACTTTTTAAGTAACAACTGAATGGCTAGCACAAAGGTTAGTGAGTTCATTTTCATACTTTTAGAATTTGAAAGTGATTTTGTATACAACAACTTTACATGATGGCACTTAAAAATGCAGGTAAGGTATGCAAGGCATGGTGCAGAATAAAAATTTTAATATATGCAAAGGGTGAAGAAAGTAATCAAACCCCCAAACAGACAAGCTGTACGCAGATGACAAAATTTGCAGAAAGTCAGGATATCCTTTAACTTGCAGTAAACAAGAAGGATTTCATAATACAGACTGTTTCAGATGCATAAGAAAACTTTGTTTTGCCAATTAATAAATATACTTAGATTCAGGACGAATAAATAGAGGGATTTTTTGCTTTATTGGTTAAAACATGTAAGCATTTAAGCATGCAGATTCAATTAAAGAAAAAAAAAACTGTGTGCTTTGCTGTTTTATAAATGTAGGCGTGTAACAGAGATTTGAACACATGTATGACAAGTAAACAACTATATCACATTGTATGTGTTCTTTATGCATCTGAAGATGAGATTGCCTATAATTCTTTTTAAGAACTACGATGGTTAAAACAGCTTTCTGAAAGTGTCACTCATGAGTATGTAAACATGATTCTGAAATAAAAAGTACCATTCATCAGTTCTAAGTTTTTTTTCAATTTATTTTGTAAATGCAAATCCAGATGTAATCTATACACAAATACAATAGAAAAAAATAATGTGCTTAGAGTACACAGGTAGAAATCAATCCATATCAGCAAGATATTTCAAATATGTTACCATTTCATATGTTACAGCAGTGTATCGCCTTATCAGTAGACTGCAAATGTAAAAATCATCACCATTTCATATCCTTCTACTGATTGTTCACAGCTTTAAAGCACCATTTCCTAAAATATTTTTCTAAAGATTTAATAAGAATAAGTAAGCACAATAAAGTATGTATTGATACATTAACACATTTTGAATCAATTTATTGTCTTTATTTGGTGTTTATCTGTCTTTCATCCTCTCTATTTTTTGTTTTTCTTTTTTTTTTTTTTTTCTGTTTGATTTATGCAAAATTTTCTACAGGTTAAGAAGTCCAAGGAGAACCCAAACAATTTCCTGCCAAGGCAAGGAATGTCCATCTTCTGCCCATCCAGTTATGACCTCACAGGGTCTGGGCAGTGGTGCTTGACTGTAGACTTCTTGGCACAGAACTGGTCCTAGCAAGTCATGCAGACCATGAGCTTCAGAATTTGGGTAAAGATGTGGAGGAGCAGGTAGCAAATGGACAGCTTCTCTTAGTCCAAGGTGCTCTTCATTGGGTTCAAGGCTCAGTGCCCCAGTTGGCTCCAATCGTCAAGCCGCAATAGATCTCCACCCCACAACATTGAGGTCCTCACTGCACCTCTGTCAGGCTGTGGAAACATTTGAGGGCCTTGTATGAACTCAGAAAGTTTTAAATTTGTTATTTTTCCAGGTTCTGAAGTGAGTAAATTATATATTTCTTTGAATTACACCTACCTCTTCTTAGGGATTTTATAATATAGACTAGTACTGTCATTTGCAGCACTATTACATAGTTTAATCAGTTACTTATTTAATTAAATCATGGAAAAACATAACAGATAAAATCATTTTTAAAATGTAAAAAATGTCTGATATTTTACATGTGGAGTCCGCCCCCTAAAAAAAAAGAAAAAGAAAAAAACATGCAGTTATAAAATATTAAAAGGAACAGCAAAACAGCAGAATTTAAAATAAAAAGTAATACAAATCTACAAAAGTAAAACTGCTGTAAAAGAAGAAAACTTACTTTATTAGTGCTTTCATCCAAACTAATAACAGGCTTTATCAGATTTCTTACATTTATATGTCTAAGTGGTTCCCTATTAAAATCGCGAAGGTCCACTTACCCGAATATGGAAATGTCAACACATATATGTCGAACCGTGAAAACACAGATCGTCCTGAAGTGCGAAATCCAAAATGTCGAATCGTCATGGTTAGCCCTTCTGTGGTATAGTTCCTTAAGGTAACTGCGCGATAGTTACAGACCTTAGGGTTAGGGTGCGGGTTAAGGTAAGTGCATAGATAGTAATGTATGTAAGATTAAGTGTAGGGTTAGAAGTAGGGTTTTGGTTAGTGTATGTATGTGGTTTATTTATTTTGTGTGGGTAGGTAGTATCTAGCATGTGGTAGGGTTGGACAACTATGATGGTGCGAGATTTTGAATTTCGAGGTTTAGGGTGTTCGGTGTATCCGCAGGTCGCGTAATAGGTATCAGTGATTATGTGTTCACTGAATAGGTCTTTCGCGGTTCATAGGTTCATAGGTTCATACTAGGCTATCTGCCCTAGGGCATTTATAAGCCTAGCCAGAGTGTGTTTGGTTTTCACCACCCATTTTTGCTCTGCCCTTTTTCGAGGTTAGTATACTGTGCCTCTGTCTAACAGTGACACAGAAGTGATACCCGGGGTAAACCTACGATCTCCCATCCACTCATCAAGATTCCTCTTGAAGAGAGTCAATGAGGGACTCTGCCTAACTTGGACTGGGATTTTATTCAAGAGTGAAGGGAGCCTCTGGGTTATGAATCTGTCCCTCCAGCATGTCCTATTTATTTCAGTGCTGAGGTTCAAGTCTCTCGAGTGTGTAGCTCGATGGGATTTGGATTTTCTGAGGTGCAGCATGTCCATTAATTCCGGGTTGGACATGGCTTTATACATCAGGCACAGATCGCCTCTGAGCAGGCGGTATGCCACTGAGTAGAGCTGGCGTTTCTTTAACCAGGCAGCATATGGCATCTGTTTGAGCCCTTTGATCATCTTGGTGAGGTACTTTTGGGGTCTTTCCAGTTGCTGCAGGTGTCTGATAAGGTACATTCCAAAAGGGGCATTGTACTCAATTATGGGCCTGATGAGGGATGAGTAAAGAGGCACGATGACCTCCCCTGATCTAGATGTGAATCCCTTCATGATTAGGTGGGCTATATAAAATGTTTTTCTAACCACTTTGGCCACGTGGTTGTCAAATGAGAGATTGCTATCAACTTAGGTCCCCAGGTCCCTAATTACTTCTTCTGTACTTAATGGATTACCACCTATGTGGTAATTTGTGGGCACTTTGTTTTTGCCAAATGGGATGACTATACACATTTTGGCGTTTAGCTTGAGGCCATGGCTCTGGCACCAGTTGTCTGTTTCTATGAGGCCCTTTTGGAGGATGCTTGTGTCGGCTGGAGAGTCGATTATGGTGCCCAGTTTGCAGTCATCTGTGAACTTGGTCAGCCACAGTCCTTCCATGTTGTCCTGTACCTCCGAGAAATATATGCCGAACAAGAGAGGTCCCAGGCATGAGCCTTGTGGGATGCCACTTGTAACTGGTTTGGAGTCTGACATGGCTCCAGCAATTCTAACCATGTGGGTTCTGTCCTTGAGCCAGTTTGCAACCCATCTAGTGACATAGGGGTTTATATTTAAGCTGGTGAGCTTATCTATAATGCCCGAGTGGGGTATTGTATCGAAGGCTTTTGCGAGGTCCAGATAGGCTGTGTGGACCACCTTCCCCTCATCAATGGCCTTGGTGACTGTTTCAAAGAAATCGATCAGGTTTAAGAGGCAGGATCTGCCCTTAACAAAGCTAAACTAGGTAGGATCCAGTGTCTGTAGGTCCCCAATATCTTTATTTATGAGGTCCATGAGGATCCTTTCCATAGCTTTGCAGACCAAGCTAGTCAGGCTTATGGGGTGATAGTTTCCAGGATCTGTTGAGGCACCACCTTTGTGGAGAGGGACCACTGTTGCTGTACACCACTCTTTGGGTACATATCGTGTAGTAAGGCTGAGATTGAACAGTAGTTTTATGTTTGGGTTTAGCTCTTCTTGGAGTTCATGTAGAACGCAGCCTGGGACACCGTTTGGTCCCATTGATGCTGTGTTTTTTGCTTTGGAGAGGGCGGCTCTTACCTGAGCATCTGAGATGTCAGGAGGGCAGCAATCTGCTGGGATAGATATTTGCCCTTTTGGTGGGGGGGGGGGGAGTTTGCGCTGAACCTGTCAGCTAGGATGTTGGCAATGTCTGTGGGTTCGGTGTATTTTTTGTCATTTTGGACTAATTCTGAGCATATCTGGGAATTCCCACCCAGGTTCCTAACATAACTAAAGAAAGACTTGTGATTATCCTTAGTGTCCTGTGCAATTTTTCTCTCTAAGCTGGCCTTAGACAATTTTATGAGTGCCCGTAGTTTTTTGCTAATACTGCGTTTATAAAGGATTCTGCAGTCTGGGCCGTATTTTCCACAGGCCCGGGGGCTTTGAAGGATTCCACCTCGGTTTTGAGGAGTGTGAAATTTGCTTTAGAGAAGTTTTTCACTGTGGTTTTCTGGGCAGGGGGTGGGGTCGGGATGTGAATATCCAGTGAGATTACTTTATGGTCTGATCTTACCAGTGAGGGATACACTTCTGGTCTGGAGCATAGAGTCCCCATGTTGGTGATGATCAGGTCCAGTTTTTTTTCCCCTCTTGTGGGAGTGGTAACAAGTTGTTCCATAGCATTTGAGTTTATAAATTCTAGGAACCTTTGGGCTAGGGTGTTGGAGCTAGAGTAATGCTCCCAGTCTATGTTTGGGTAGTTGAAGTCACCCAATATAATGGTGTTTGGAGAGACCTACATATTTTCCAGTGTTCTCAGGAAGGCCGAGTGGGGTTTCTGGGTTTGGGAGGGTAGTCTGTAGCAGGCTATAAACTGGAAGGCAGTTTAACCCACTGTTAGTTGCACATGGATAGTCTCTGATGGTTTGTGCTGTGCCACCAACCTGGAGGTGTGGGTATCTTTGATGAAAATTGATACTCCCCCTCCTTTTGTGCTTCTAATATAGACCTGATTAAGTTTATATTAGTTTGGATGGAAGCAATAATAAGGACTTTTTTTAACAGTTTTACTTTTTATTTTTCCATTATGGTTGCAACAGTAGATGTTATTTCAGTTATTATATCATGTACTTGATAAATAAAACACTAAATGCTAAGATCATTTACATACATATGAAACAAATGAAAAATTAAGGAAATCATAGATCTTTTTTCAGGGTGCTGTAAACTTTTGCAATATTAGTTTGGGGCACCGCTATTAATGAATAATAATAATAATAATAATAATAATAATGATGATGATGATGATGATGATGATAACTCCCAGGTCGTTCTATCTCAGAATAGCAAGAATACTGTTTGCTGGAAAATTAAGTACTCCCTTTTCTTTGTGGTAGTATAACCTCAAAGTTAGTCTTGTTAGTTAACAGGGTGTACAGATGTACTGCTCCCTCCCACATTACTGTTTAGTCCCCCTGTAAAAATTACCTTTTGAAATCTGTATCTGATTTACTTTTCATTGTATTAATTGTATATAGTTGCAGGTTTATGCATTAGTTGTATTTTGGTTGTTGAGTGATTTAAAGATCAAGGAAATCAGGTTTTGTAGCTTGTGAGTTGAGTTTCTGATACTAAAAATACTGTCACATTTCAGGTACGCACTGTGTCCAGTATATACAGCAGTGCAAATTGCTCAAAACATGAAAAACAAAACATAAGGGCAAGCCAACTGACACAGCTACAGATATAGGGGGGATTTAATAAAGCATACTTGATAATTTTGACCATCTGCATGTTACTGCATGATGCACACATGGTAGATTCAATAAACTCTGTGCAGAGGCATGCACTCACACACACACACAGAAATTTATGTAGCATGCAGATTACAGCATCGGTAGCCAGATTGTATGCTAATGAAGGAAATCAACACGGTGGAGAAATTCAACAAGCTGTAAAGGAACTGTGTAGAATCTGTATTCATGTTGGCCATGTATACAAACGTTTACTGAATACAGGCGTCAACATGGAAACTACAGCAAGTAATTTTACATACATTTGAACAGAACAGACCCTAACATGTAATCCCACACACATAATGTATTCTCAGACATGTTGGATGCTAGAAAATATGTTAAAAATAGTAAGAAGAGCTTATTAAATGCCGTGACATAAATGCAGCTTTGCACCCACCCAAATGAGCAATGTAATCATAACTAATGTCGAGAGCTAAAAGTATAAACCACATAAAATATAGAAACCCAAACCTGAATTCCTGTGTGCACATATATGCACCTAAGTAATATCCTCCCTTGACTGTACATCGGGATGCCCTTCAGTTCCCCTGCCTACACAGTTGCCAACCATGTAGATTCAGGGCTGTTAACACTGTGAAGATGCAAATGAGGTCCAAACTCATTAGAATTGCTGAATCCCAAAAACTTGTAACCATGTAGGGATGCTCATTTTGCGTAGGTACTTCCACAGTGTTTGTATTGAATGCATGGCAACAGTGAATGATGACATCGGGGAGGGGTGTCAGGTTACACTGACAGAGGTGTACATGTAGGTCTGTGAAATGTAAAAGTGCATGCAAGCAGTGCATAATTCACAAGTTCTGTGGCATCTTTTTTATTGTTTGTTAAAGTGTATCATAACTGTCCACATTAATTTAAAATGTATTTATTTTTTAATGTTTGTCCTTGTTTGTGCGATGCAGCGTATCATGCAACCACCAGAAATGCAGGAATGAATGGCAGGTTTCTTGATGTATATCGCATAACTATTTCTGTGGCAGCATGTGTATGTCTAGGGCTAGAGTATAGAAGGTCCTGAGTTCTACTGCGGGGTCTGCAACCTTTCCTCTACTTTTTGAACTGCATGTTGGTGCAATATAGCAGGCAGAGACAAAAGTAATGTTCCCTTCAGCATCTGTGCACACAGTAGCATGTAGGTATGCATCATGGACCAATGGGCACTAACATAGTTCATATATTCAGTAAAGTATCAGATATTATTCATAGCTGCTACCTACACCACAAACAGGTGATTTCAGTATGGTGGAGCTATTCAACAATCTCTAAAGCATCCATCTAGCCTACATTCTGTTTTTTCCTGCATACTTTCATCCCATGGGGGTAGACACAAGGAAAGTCTAGGCCTGAAATAAAATTGCCTCAACTGCTGCATTTGCAAGATAAGTCCTGAACCTAGAATGAATTCTGTAATAATATTATGGCACATCCTTATGTATCTCAGCTTGATGCAGTAATGAAATAAATAGTGGTAGATTTAGTATGTGACAGCAGACACTTATTTTACTCGCATGTGTCCAGTACAAAGGTTGTCTTTCTTATTTATCTCCATTTTCATTGCCCTTTTTTACATGATGTGCTGCATAGTACAAATAGTATAAGCAGGTAATGGCTGCATTAATTGGGTTTGTATGACAGCCAAACATAGAAACCAGATACATTCAATTAATGCCCTTGGCCATTGCGAAAACCTGGTCTGGAGTACAGATGGTACTGGCTTCTAGTACAGAGTGTGAAATCTTTAGTTTACAGCAATGAAGTGCAACATAGACATCTGTTTCCTCAACATTCTTGTGGCAACAGGTGTAAGTGTAGGACTAGCATAGGTCCTGGGTTTGATTGCAGAATATTCCTTATAGTGGTACTTTTACTGATATAGTAAGCTATGTATTATTACATTTATGACCAAACATATGACTGTGGGTATACTGTCTACTATAGTGCTGTAAACATATTCCTGCTATTTGGACCAGCATGTCTTTAATTTTCCCAAAACCAGATACATGACTACCTATACATGCAATTGCATTCTGCTTGGTAGATGTTAACAATGCAGCTCTTGTTTGCATACCGATTACCATTATGCAAACAGGCGTAACTCGTTTGTAAGTGCACTTTGTTAATCATCACATAAATCTGCTGCTCACTGCATTATGGAACTGTATATATGATGCTTTCTTATTGGTGTTTATTGTCTATTTCCTTTGTATGACATAAAACTACATGTGGAAAAATTGCAAATTCAAGGCATATTCTCAGCATATGTCATATATTCACAATACATAAATGTGTTGCCCCCCAAGCAATACAACCTTGGGGGCTCAGTATTTTTCAATACCTATATCAACCACACTACAAAGTGTAATATATAATGTTGTGCGCTCCATCATGGACAGGGCAGTCAGTGGTGCTGATAACCTTGCTCTGCTAAACTCAAACATCCAACTATTGCTCAATAAGGGTACTTGTGTTTTTACACAGTTAGGCTTCTACACACCTAGGACACAACCTACCTACAGTTAGGCTACTGCCCTCATATGAACCTATGAGTCTATGTGCCAAAACATACCTTGTAACCCATTGTCTTCCACATGGTCTGCTGATGTCATAATTTCACCTGCATTGATGTAGAACTCAGACTTGTGCCATGCTGCTTGTGTAAAGTACTGTGTTCTGTACTCTGTATATTTAGATAAGTAGAAGTTCTGTTTTCACTGCAGTCAACTGTGTGTGTGTGTGTGTGTGTGTGTGTGTGTGTGTGTGTGTGTGTGTGTGTGTATGTGTCTCCAGCCAGAAGATCAACTGACTATGCATCTTGCATTTCCCACCCAATACCATAAATTTACAGTATTTTGATACTTGCACCTGCCTAGACATCCATTTTAGGCAAGCCACCCACCTTCTTCTCTCCAACATGCACTGCTGATGTCATCCACTATAACTGGACCTCCAGTCATGTAAAAGTCAGACTTTTGTACCATAGCACTTGGGTAGACTACTGTGTTCTATAGTCTGTGTACCTTATATAGGCAGGTGTTCTGTTCTCACGGCAGTCAGCTGTGTATGTGTGTATATCCAGCCAGAAGAGCAACTATGTATTCTACAGTTACTGCCCCAATATCAAAAATTTACAGTATTTTTATACTTGCACCTGCTTACACTTCCATTTTAGGCAGGCCTCCCACCTTTTTCTCTCCAACATGCACTGCTGATGCCATCCACTATACGTGGACCTGCAGCCATGCAAAAGTCACACTTGTACCATGGCACTTGTATAGACTAATGTGTTCTATAATCTGTGTACCATATACATAGGTAGAGGTTCTGTTCTCACCATAGTCAACTGTGTGTGTGTGTGTGTGTGTGTGTGTGTGTGTGTGTGTGTGTGTGTGTGTGTGTGTGTGTGTGTGTGTGTCTACACTGCAAGTAGATGTGCTATCCTACAGTTTTCTTGCCAATGGCATGGCTTGCCAATATTTTGATACCTGTACTTGCCTACACATCCTTGTTAGGCAGGCTTTCCACCTTCTACTTTCCAATATGCACTGCTGTGCTGATGTCATCCAGTATAAGTTGACCTGCAGACTTGTAAAAATCAGACTTGTGCCATGGTGTTTGCATAGAGTACTGTGTTCTATAGTCTGTGTACTTAGATCAGGAGAGTTTCTGTTCTCACTGTAGTCAACTGGGTATGTGCACGTGCGTGTGTGCGTGCATGTGCATGCATGGTGCGTGCGGGCTTGTCTGTGTCCAGCCAGAAGAGCAAGTGTGTATCCTGCAGTTAGTGCCCTGATCCCATAAATTGATACTTGCACCTGCCTACACATCCTCCCAACTTCTTCTCTCCAACATACACTGCTGATGTCATCCACTATAAGTTGACCTGCAGCCATGTAAACATCAGACTTGTATCATGGCGCTTGTGTAAAATACTGTGTTCTGTAGTCTGTGCACCTTACATAGGTAGGGGTTCTGTTCTCACTGCAGTCAACTGGGTGTGTGTGCGTCTCTACTCAGCAGTCTAGATGTGCTATCCCACAGTTACTTCTCCATTGGCATGGCTTGCTAGTCTTTTCATGCTTGCAGAAGCCAACACATCCATGTATGCAGCCCTCCGAATCTCTTGTCTCCCATATGGCCTGCTGATGTCATCCACTATAAATTGACCTGCAAGCATGTAAAGGTCATGTAGTACTGTGTTCTGTAGTTTGTGTACTTAGATAGGTAGTGGTTCTGTTCTCATTACCATCAACTAGGTGTGTGTGTGTGTGTGTGTGTGTGTGTGTGTGTGTGTGTGTGTGTGTGTGTGTGTGTGTGTGTGTGTGTGTGTGTGTGTGTGTGTGTGTGTGTGTGTGTGTGTGTGTGTGTGTGTGTGTGTGTGTGTGTGTGTGTGTGCATGTGAGAGAGATGTTATCTGGCATTACAGAGATCCTTTTACACCAGCATGTGGGAAACTGTTATCACCATGTAATCAACAGA
Organism: Protopterus annectens; assembly: GCF_019279795.1. Lineage (NCBI taxonomy): Eukaryota > Metazoa > Chordata > Ceratodontiformes > Protopteridae > Protopterus > Protopterus annectens. The sequence continues at coordinate 488,393,899 of NC_056725.1, read as the reverse complement.
TAATGCTGATGTACCACCACATGCTCAACAGACACTGCTGATGTAATTAGCTATATCAGATTATTGTATATGCAACCATCCCCCAGGGTGGGATCTGACACTGGCCTGGAGCCCAGGCAGATGTCACCTTAGGTTCACAGCAGGTTACTAGGTACAGAACTGGTGACAGGTATGCTTTGGAGCATGTCTTCTGGGGACAGGGGAGGTGACGTTTGACCCAAACTGTCTGGTAACAGGTTGGCAATGTTCTCAGGGTCAGTATGAGTGGTACCATCTACTACTAGTTTGGCACAAACCTGGCCCTTGGCTTTTAGATTTCTAACATAGCTAAAGAACGCCTCCTGATTATCTTTAGCTTAACTAGGGATGCTAGTTTAGGTTCATATGTGGCTTTATTTTTTTTTCAAAACAGGTTTATTGTTTTAACATATAAGAGAAATATCATAACAATTTTATGCAAGTAATTAAAAATAGGTATTATTATAATATTCAACAAAACAACTAAAGTATTTACAAAGACATCCACTACAATCAGATCAATTAATTAAACTAAAATACCGTGCTATTGAAATTAGAATTTTTTTAACAAATTTTGTAAATTATCCCATACAATATAACATGATGTTTTTCTAGTTGTTCTCATTCTAATTGTGCTTATTTCCATATGGCACATTATATTCATAACATTTTTAAATTCATTGAACGAAGGAGGTGTATCTGAAATCCAATTTCTAGTTATTATTTTCCTGGCCACTGCTAGGATAGACCATAACAAGGGAAGCTTAATCTTTTTAACACATTGAGGTACAGGTGTGTTGAATAATATAAGAGACTTAGAAATAATGAAATTATCTGTAAAAAGAGCCTGCAAAAATTCATTAATTGACTTCCAGTATTCTTTCAACTTCACACAGTCATAACACATATGAGCCCAGTCAGCATTAATTTCTACATTACATCTCTTACATAGATTATCTTTATTATTTATTTTATTCATCATCAAAGGTGTATAAAAAGATCTATGTAAAAATTTCCATGTATAAAGTCTCCAGACAATGGAAGATGTAGTTCTATAAGCAGATTCCAATATATATTGTTTATCTTGTTGAGTTGGTGGGTCCCCATTAATAGAGGTGAAATAATTCCAGTATGAATCTACACTGTAAAAAGTTTCTTGTCTGATAATTTTATGTATATATGAAAGTTTACCTTTATCAGAAACTTTATGCTGTAAATTTAATATCAAGTAATCAATCAGTTTTGGAATAGATTCTTTAACTGTTATAGACATTAGATCTATTATATCAATGAGATGTTGTCTAAAGATCTGAACCTCTAACCAGCAAGTTTCTCTTAGATCAAATTCTTGTTTTAAGAAATCTAGATTTTAACTTTATTATCAGATATCAGCTGATACCAGTACTTTAGATCATTATCTATAGCTAAATGAGCTCCTTCAGAAGTAGATGACATAAGCATACCCTGAGTATACATTATAGGAATACAATAAAATTCCATTCCCTATACTTAGGGTGCATGAATATAAAGTTACGATAACTAATAATAATATTTAATGGGTAACAAACCATATGTTTAGGTGTAATAGGTGAAGTACAAAATTCCTTTAGCAACCACAACATGGAGTTATTTACAATCATATTTTTATGTGTTAAGGAGATTTTCATGAAGTGCATACTAATTAGCTCCCAATAATCTTTCCATTTTATGATATATGACTGATCTATTAATAAAGTAATAACTTTTATAATAGAAGTGATAATATATAAATTAAAGTCTGGAAAAGAAATACCCCCTTGAGACCAGCTATTCGTATGTTTCTTTAATGCAATCCTAGGTCTATTAGGTGCCCATAACAAATTTAACATTAGTGTATTCAGTTTCTTGATAATTATTTTTGTAGGTGAAAGTATTATTGATTGTATTAAGTATAAAATCTTGGGGAATATTATCATTTTAATAATTGTAAGTCTCTCCTCCATAGTAAAAAACATATTATTCCAGGTATTAAAAAGATTTTGTATATTAAGAAAACAGGTATTATAGTTATTATATATAATAGATTTAATATCTTTAGATAGTATTATACCTAAATAAGTTATCTGACCTGAATTGTGTACATATTTAGTAAAATCACTAATAAGAATATGTTTTCGTGTATATATAGGTAGTATTTTAGTTTTTTCTTCATTGAATATTAAACCAGAAATACTTTTAAAATTCATCATTTTATCAAATAAAGACTGCATAGAAGAATTAGATCCTGCTGATGTAATTAGAACATCATCTGCAAAAAGTTGAATTTTTGATGTTGTATTTTCGTCTATTTCAAAACCCTCTATGTCAGTACTGTTTCTAATCAAATTAGCCCAAGGCTCCATTACTAAAGTGAATAATAGTGGAAAAAGTGGACATCCTTGCTTTGTACCTTTAAGAATGGGTATTTTTTTTGTGAAACATATGTTCCTACCTTAATATAAGCCAGCGTTCCTTTGTATAAATGCTCAATTAAATTTACAAATGCATCAGAGAAGTTTGTGCATTTCAGTAAGGTAAACAGATAGTCCCAACTTACTGAATCAAATGCTGAACCTATATCAAGACTAATAAGTGTTAAATCTTTCTTTTTCCTATTTGCAAAATCAATTAATGTTAAAGTTCTTCTTATATTATCAAAAGTATTTCTATTTACAATGAAGCCCGTCTGATCTATATCTACATTGCCGGGGATGATTGTCTTCAATCTATCAGCAAAAATACTCATAAACATTTTATAATCAACATTAAGTAATGAGATGGGTCTATATGAAGAACATCTAGTTGGATCTTTATTAGGTTTTAAAATTGGTGAAATAAATGTATATTGCCAAGATGGGGGGGTTATTAACTCAGTTTGGGCCAAAATAAAAACCTTATGTATTAATGAATATGTAGTTTTAGAAAGGATTTTATATATCTCTGGTATAATACCATCATTACCCGGTGCTTTGTTTGATTTAAGCTTATTTATTTGTGTAATAACTTCTGTATATGAAATACTCTTGTCCAATAGTTTAATCTGTTGTTTATTAAGCTTTTTATTCATGTTTGTGGTTATAAACTCCTTTATTTTATCTTTAGGTTCCATGTTAATGTTGTTATGGTTAATCTTGTGAAAGTGATTTCTAAATTCATCCAGTATTTCTGGTATACTAGAAACATTCTTCTTTTTCCTTAGAGAAAAGATTTCTTTGATATAGTTTTGTTTATTCAATCTTTTTGTTTTATTTTTAAGTCTATGTAAGTATTTGGGGCTTATTGAATAAGACAAAAACTTGTATTTCTCTAAAGTTATTTTAACTTTATGAGTTAAAATTTCTTTGTATTTCTCATTTAGTTTGTTTATTTCTTCAATAACTTTCTTGTCCATAATATTGTCTTTATTATTATGTTTATAAGAGTCTAATTTACTTTGAATATCTAACAATTCCTTATCCCAAGATTTCCTTTTATTATTATACCATCTGATACTTTGTCCATATAGATATGATTTTAAGGCATCCCAAGCATAGACAATGGAGGCTTCAGGAGTATTATTTATGTCTAGAAAATGTTGTACTTCTGAAAGTATATATTCTTTATAGTCTTTTAGCTGAGTTAAGTATGCTGGTATCCTTTTGATCTGAACATTATGAGTATTTTTTATCATGAATTCAAAAACAATTGAGTTATGATCAGATATAGGACATGAAATGATTTGGAATTAATTAAATCTGTTACCATCTGGTTAGAAATAAAGACCCTATCTATTTTTGAATAAGTTTTGTATCTGTTAGAAAAAAAGGTGTATGGTAATGATTTTGAATCTATCTGATTATTAATATCATTCAAATGATAAGAATTAGCAAAATCATTTAAATGTTTTGCATTAGATGTAATTCTTCTTTTCCTTATAGTGGTAGTATCACTTTCATGTAGTATACAATTAAAATCACCAGCTAAAATAATATCCCTATAGAGAATGATATGATCTTATCAATATGATGTTTCACTGTATTAATACCAATTCCAGGTATCCAATATACATTAATTAAAGTGTAAGTCTTCCCATTAATTTGTATTGTAACCATACAAAACATTCCTCTGTCATCCTGAAAAGACTTAATGGTTTTAGGAATGGGCATACTTTTATTCCATAAAATAGCCACTCCTCTTTTTTCTGAGTGTGCTCTGAACTAACCAATACTGTATACTTATTAGTGGCTAGTTTATCAATATCTTTTTTAAGAGATGGGTTTCTTGCAGGAAGACTAGATTGGCCTTGTGTAAATTAATGTATCTTATTAGGCTTGCCCTTTTACACGGATTATTCAATCCATTAATGTTTAAAGAAATTCCTTTTAAAGATGTCATTTGGCATTTTTAAAACTCAAGAATCTTATGATCGAAATAACAAATAACAAGATAAATAATGTTGCATCTCCTCTTTTAGGTGTACCTTTAAATATAGCTGTATTTATTAAATCTCTTATGGGATTTTGTATAGGATTCAATTTTGTTTGTAGTGACAATGAGTGTACAAAATATATTGTGGATGTCAAAACTATATACATATAACAATGAACAAGTGAAAATAATGTAAGGATTAAACCTTGCATCCAGCCTGGAGTTGAAAACTCCAACTTAGAGTAGTATTTACTACTCAAGTTAACCCCCTACCCTAAGCAGCAGTACCTCAGCTACCACCTTATCAATTTAATACTGGTTATGTTTAACTGAGGTTAACAGTTTTCAATTCAATTATCTATCAAGACAAAACTACACATTTGGTAAAACAGCATCATATAAACTAAAATAAACTTTTTTTTTTTTTAAAACTGTTCATACTACTATATAGATCTATGTAATATATAACACTTGCATTCAAATAGCATTCAAATAATCTTGATGTTAGAAATCAAGAGGAGAGAAAATTAGGTTCTAACATTCATTTAAATCAAAAACTTTGGCTAATATGATTCAGACATTACATATATTAAGATGCATCTATTTTCTGTCATGTGAATACTATTAACAGCTTCCAAAAAAAAATCTTGAATTGTTTGTATATGAGCATTTACTTAAACTCATTATTGTCAATAGAGTAAAATATTGTATTCATAAAATTATTATAAATCATATTGCATAGTTATGCAAATTCTCAGAAACACTTGCATTATTAAAAAAAAAAGCCATCACACACATACACACAGACACACACACATACATACACACACACATACACATACACACACACACACACATATATATATATATATATATATATATATATATATATATATATATATATATCTGTTCTCACTGAGTTATGTCCTTGTTGAGCACTATCCTACTTGCTGCGCCTAGAATAAATATGTCTGCTTTATAGAAAATAATGCACAGCAAACACATTTTAGTAACCAGATTTTACAATCATGCTAACCTACTGCTTTAAAATATATCACATGACATTTCTTCCAGAATAGAATTATAAAATTGTTTATGCTTGTCAATCAGATGAATTAAATGAATTATAATAAAGTATATGTTTGGAACAGAAGTTTTTAACACAGATTATTATGCTGCTGTTAAGTAGATTTTCAAAAACATTTAAATAAATGTTTCATTTTCTATGCCTTCTAAAATAAGACATTTACTTACTACAAGAAACTACATCATTTAAACTCATTATAACTGACATTTTATGAATAGAGTATTTTTCCTGAATCTGTGGTGTGTCAGTATGATAACTAGGTGAGAGGTTATACTAACTGCTTTCAGTTTCTCTGTGAGAATTCTGTGAGTTGAAGCTTTTGAAGTAGTTCATGGACACTGTGCATGAGACAGCCCACATCCCAGATTGTCTCCCTTAACATTGTGGTGGGAAACTTATTAAAACTTGTGGCAAACATTCATTTTGTCAATAGAGTAAAATATTGTATTCATAGAAATTATTATAAATCATATTGGATAGTTATGCAGATTCTCAGAAACACTTGCATTATTATATAAAAAAAAAAAGCCATCACACTCACACACACACATACACATACATACACACACACACACACACACACACACACACACACACACACACACACACACACACACACACACACACACACACACACACACACACACACATATATATCTGATCTCACTGAGTTGTGTCTTTGTTGAGCACTATCCTACTTGCTGTCCCTAGAATAAATCTGTCTGCTTTATACAAAATAATGCAGAGCAAACACATTTTAGTAACCAGATTTTACAATCATGCTATCCTACTGCTTTAAAATATATCACATGACATTTCTTCCAGAATAGAGTTATAAGATTATTTATGCTTGTCAATCAGATGAATTAAATGAGTTATAGTAAAGTATATGTTTGGAACACAAATTTTTAACACAGATTATTATGCTGCTGTTAAGTAGATTTTCAAAAACATTTAAATAAATGTTTCATTTTCTATGCCTTCTAAAATAAGACATTTACTTACTACAAGAAACTACATCATTTAGACTCATTATAACTGGCATATTTTATGAATAGAGTATTTTTCCTGAATCTGTGGTGTGTCAGTGTGATAACTATGTCAAAGGTTATACTAACTGCTTTCAGTTTCTCTGTGAGAATTCTGTGAGTTGAAGCTTTTGAAGTAGTTCATGGACACTGTGCATGAGACAGCCCACATCTCAGATTGTTTCTCTTAACATTTTGGCGGGAAACTTATTAAAAACTAGTGACAAACATTCATTTAGTAGTGTAAATGCATGTAAACATGACAAAACCTTCACAATGTATTCCACAGACCATTACAGCCTCTTACTTCTTTTCAGAAAGAGAAACAAATTGAATCACAGCTTGCCATTAAATCTTCAGATATTTTGACTGGTTATGAAACAAAACATTATAACTGACATATTTTATGAATAGAGTATTTTCCTGAATCTGTGGTGTGTCAGTGTGATAACTATGTCAAAGGTTATACTAACTGCTTTCAGTTTCTCTGTGAGAATTCTGTGAGCTGAAGCTTCTGAAGTAACTCATGAACACTCTGCATGAGACAGCCCACATCTCAGATTGTCTCTCTTAACATTTTGGGAAACTTATTAAAAACTAGTGACAAACATTCATTTAGCAGTGTAAATGCATCTAAACATGACAAAACCTTCACAATGTATTCCACAGATCATTACAGCCTCTATGTAAGTGAAATTAAGCCCAAAATTACCAACAAGCAATAAAACTCAACATTCTTCTCCCAACTCAATTTTCATACAAATCCTATTATTCACTGTGCCCACACAATCAAAAGCATTTCTATATATTAATAAAGAAAAGAAAGAGAGTAGAAAATAAAAGGGAGTGAGGCAGAAATAAAAAAATGTAAGAGAAAGCTGTAAGAAGTATATACAATGGAATGTTACTTACTGTTTATATTAATAGAGTTAAAAATAAAACATATTATTTACTCTTATTTAGTTCTGATTATTATTAGTTAAAGCATAACAGATTATTTACAAACAGGCATAAGCAGTATAATCAAGAAAGTATAATTAGAAATAGCATTTGAAGAACTTAAAACTTTTACAAGGAATAAATATGTTATTATTCTATTAATGATATTTTCATTACTGTTCTCCCTGCCCTCCCCCACCCTTTACCCACTACATAATCTAAATAGAATGTCATTGTTTAAACAAAGAAAATAATAAAAGGAGAAGGAAAAAAAAAGGTAAAGATAAAAAATGTATCAAATTACTAACCTTACTTCTTTTCAGAAAGAGAAACAAATTGAATCACAGCTTGCCATTAAATCTTCAGGTATTTTGACTGGTTATGAAACAAAACATTTCTTTGCACATAGAGAATAACTTTGATTAAATCTTTTCCAAAATATTTGTGGCTTTCTGGAAATGCAGGAACTATATTCAAAAAGATTAATAATGAACTAAAATGATGAGAGAGAAAAAAACATATAACAAATCATTTGTTTTTTAGTCTCTTCTTCTTCTCTGAAGTCTTCCACGAAGCTTCAGTTGTCAATCTCTTTAATGAAGAACTAGCCCATTCCATTTCTTCTATTTTATCCAAAATCCTTTTTCTTTGACAAACAGTAAAGCAGAGTCTAAATCATCGAAAACCTTAGGACCATCAGGAAGGAAGATTTTAAGCTTGGCAGGAAACAGAAGGTATGTTTTAAACTGTGCTTTTTAAGCTCCCTTATTAGTGGCAGAAAAACTTTTCTTTTAGCTATTACCATGGAAGAATAGTCATTGTCAAAACGCACAGTTGTCTCATTAATCTTAACAGGAACTTTAGCCCAAGCAGATTTAAGAACCATCTCTTTATCAAAAGATGATAGAAATCTAACTATAACTGATCTAGGATATTTTTGTTAGAGTTAGTATTAGCTATAGATCTATGTGCTCTTTCGATACCAAAAGAGAATGCTTCTGGTAAGTCTAAAGTTTTAGGGAGCCAAGTTGTTAAAAAGAAGTAATATTGTTACCTTCAATATTTTCTGGCAGTCCAAAATCCTAATGTTATTGCGCCTAGATCTATTTTCCAGGTCATCCAGCTTTGTTTGTAAATGTGTATTTTGTTTCAGCAGAAACTCAATGTTGATTTCCTCTTCTTGGATTCTATTTTCCATGTCATTCACAGCTTCTTCTATGCCTGTCATCTGGTTCTTCTGTTGTTGCAGGTCTGTATGTAACAGGTCTATTTGCTTTGTAGTTTTTCTATGAAGGTGTCTATTTTAGTATCCATTTTATCCATTTTATCAGTAAGTTGCTGGATTATAATTATCAGAGACTGAAGTTCTTTCTTGATGCTGGAGTCTTGAGAATTTGTCTTACTGGAACTCATTTCAGACTGATAAACTGACAGGAAAATTTCCACAGTGATTTCTGACAGGAATATTGTTAAGATTTCCTTTCTTTTTTAGATATAGTTCAAGAACTATATAAAACAAACGTATTTAGAAAGAAAATTACTTCAAAAATTAATTTTTTAAGTAATTAATTCCTGTCAGTGTAATGAAATTGGTGGAGCTGAAGAAATCTGCTGCTATCCTGTGTTCATCCTTGGCCACGCCCTATCCATATGTGGCTTTAGAGGACATTGCAAGATAGCTAAGTTCCTTGTTTAAGCTGTAGAGGGTGTCCTTCCTCTGCTGAGTCAGTTCCTTCTTGTTATTAGACATTACTTTCTTCCACTTGTTGTCTAACCTATGTATGTTTCATGCCCACCAATGTGACTTGTTTTCTGTGAGGACCTTATTTTGATCCATTCATGTTCAGCCAACTCTATACATTCGTATATGTGTTTATACAGGCCATTAATGCACAGCTCTCTGTATCAGTCATTGCTGACAGTGGTAGAAGTGGGTTTGCAACTATTTATGGCATTAGCTGAGAGGTTATAGTTTGCTTTGGATAAACATTTTATCCTTCCTGCTCTTGAGAGGGTTTCTTGAATGATTGTGAATGTGAACAAGACTGAATTGTGATCCAACCTAACCACAGGTGCCAACTCATAGGGGTTAGTGCAGAAAACCACTATATTGGTATGTATTAAGTCTAGGATATTCAAGCCCCTTGTGGGAGTGCAGACTATCTATTACACAGCATGTGTATTAACAAAGTCCAGGAACCTTAGGATGAACATGTTTGTGCACATATATGACTCCAAATCGATGGAAAGATAGTTGAAATAACACAGAACCAAGGTGTTTGGTTGTATAGTGAATGACTCAAGTAGGTCCAAGTAGGCAGAATGGTACTCATGGTTCATGGTGGGGAACCTGTAGCTAACAATAATATGGAAGGGGTTTTTACATACAGTTAATTGGACATGGAGTAGCTCTACAAAGTTGTACTCTTTGACCAGTCTTGCGGTGTATCTGTCTTTAGTGAAGATGTATACGCTACCACCTTTGCTTTTTTCACACTCATTTTGATGTCTGAACAAAGGGAGGCTCTCAGCAGCCTTGAACCATGTCTGTGTGACTGCACAAACATAGGCATCTTCCATGGTAAGGAGCTCTTCCAGTGAGTGCAGTTTCTGATTTACAGTCCTTGCATTAAATAGCATAACCTTCATTTTGTGTCTAGTGGATTCTTTTATGTTGGGAATTTAGTTGCTCTGACATTCCCTAAAAAGGACACCATGGGAGAGGAAAGTACTTTTGCCAGTAACTGAAAGCCAAGACGCAACATGTGAAGACCATCTCTGGGAAAGCGGCATGGTCTGTCGACCATCTCTTTCCAGACTGACAGATACTGGGTCTCCCTAGAATGATAACCGAAGCTAAACCAATTGTTGAAGTAAATTATGTTTTGTTTATAATGAGGCATCATCCTGTGTGAGAGTGGAATGCAGCTTAGGGGTAGGGACATACCTGCCTGGGACTGATAATCTGAGAGCTAAGTTATGTCTCTCTTTATATAGTACAGTGAAGCACATCTCCAGTCATTCACTGCAATGTGGACTATGTCAGCATCATAATGGTACTTGTTTTGAAAGAGTTCAGTGTGTGTGTGATCTGACAGACCCTGGCACCTGACAGGCAGCGGACCGTGACCTTCTTCTTGTCCAAACTGGTGAGGGGGACATCTGTGTTTCTCACTATGGAGTCGCTTATGTTACAAAGACATGCGTCTGGACCGTTTCGTCCTGGGCATCTGCTGAAAACTGGCTTTGTTCGAAGTCAGACTTTCCCGGTAAACAAATGTTAAACAACAAATAAAATATATGTGGGTTTATGTGTTGTGAGCTTTTTATGTGCAAGAGGTAAAGTGTGTGTGCTGACAACATGCTTGATATCTGGTTTGTTATGTAAGATAAGTGATTCCAAATTCATAGTATAGATACAGCTCTTACATGTTGTATTAGTTTGTTTTAGCAGTAACTGGTTTTCACTATATATGAGGCAGTTGCTACATTGCCTCAAGATGACCATGTCAATAGTGCTGCCTGGAGAAATGGTAGAAAACTGTCCATTCATTACAGAAGGTATATACTGTAGTAATTAGTGGGGAGTAGGCTAGATGGACCAGGTTTGGGTGCAAGACTAACAAAAAGTGTCCATGCTATGGAGGGCTAGGGGTAGAAAAATGCGACAATGTTTCATTATGCACAACTGAGTTGCTCTCAGGGCAGTAGTGTAAGCTCTGAGCAGGTCCAGTAAACTGACTGCAAACCCAGCCAAACAGAATGCTGAAATACAAGCAAAGTTAAATGATTTTAAAACAAGTAAACAAAGGGAAAGGCCAAAAGTGAGCCTTATTCAAGCAATCCTCAACTCAGATGGGTCCTTGGCTGCACATGTCTGCCACAAGGGTGCAGGGTAGCCTTCTTAATTTAAAAGGGCAGGTTTTAGTGATTAAATGATACCAAACAGTCTAGATTCAGCAAGCCAGAATCAAGCATCTGCTATAAAATGCAGAAGTAGTAGAAATTTAAAGTGAAGAAAATCCCAATCACAGCATCATAAAAAAAAAAAAAAAAAAAAAAAACATTTTAACTAAAGCAACAATGCAGTGGAAAACTGCAACAAGAGTGTGGACAACAAACCTTTCTAGTGTGAAATAAGAGGTCTGAAACCCAATTGATTAAACCAGAATGATGACACTTTCAGAATAACAGACACAATAATCATTCAACCAGCAATTTCTATCTTAGAAGGGTGTAGGCTATCCTTTTGCTGCCACAAGAGTCTACACCACAATCCTTCTTAATGTAAAATAACTGGTTTGGAGGTCAAGTGCTTAAACCAGAACACAGACAGAACACAGGCACAATAAGCATTCAAACAGCAATTCCCATCTCAGAGGGGCAGAGGCTACCATCTCTTCCAACAAGCAAGAGAAAAGCAAAGAGGACGTCACTCAAGGTAAAGCTGCTGAATAAAGTCAAACCAAATGTAAAAAAAAGCAGCTACCACCACTTGGAAAATGAATATTTAATCTAACAGCTCAATAAAAACAATAAAACAAGACAAGAAATGCAAAGTTTGATAAGCGCTTTCACGCTGTGCCCTTCATCAGATCTGATTCAGTTGTTTTACTATACAACAGTGTTAAACTTGTCATATAACAAATCCTACCTGGAAGCTCTTCCTGGGACTGAGAAGGAGGGGCACTCACATCAATCACATATTGTGGGCCTCTCTGCCGTGAGTTGTCCTGTTGTACAAGTCCTCATTGGGAATGGGAGGTGGTTCTGTAGCAGGTCCACCACTGGTTACCCTCTGGTCTCGGGCAACAGCAGTTGCAGATGTTAACATGTCAGTGGCCCTGTGGCATACCTGCTAATAAGTATGGTCATGGCTGCCCACAGAGTTTATGTTTGCAATGATCTGCTACTATAATCTTAATCTCTCTAGCATATTGGGAAGACTGCATCTGAGAATAAAAGCACCATGTTGATGTTGCTCATCCACAGTAATAGTATTCTTGACTTCACTGAAGGGGAGGTCTGAGCCTCAATGACATTTTCAGTCCTAAAGGACAACAGAATGATAATACACATATGTATCACATAACTACAAAGTAACTGTTACCAGATAAAATAGTAAAGGTAGGCAGTCAGTAGTACCCACTGGGAAAAACATAACACATACCACATATGAATTAATAACAACAGGCAGTATGCAAAACAAGGAGAGTAGCAAGGGCAACATATTCTTGTATGTGTCATAGTAGTAACTGAACTGTGTCACCCCCCAAAAGAGCAGTCCATTCTAGTTTGTAACATAACAGTAACTTCTCTTTGCCCCCCCACCCAATAATGAACAGGCACATGAACCATTTTTCCAATAAAATGCATTTGAAATGCTAAACATGCATTCAAAGGAACTGTCCCTGAAACATTTGTACATATGTATCACACAGCTTTCCATTTTCATTATTTTGTCAGTCATTTGTACCTCTGAAATGGCTTGACAAACATGGTCATGCCATCAGTACACTTCTACCTAATGCATGCAGATAACAGTGTAAAAAACATTGCTTCACATTATTCATTAATATATTGCATCATATGCATTATGTAGGTAACAAAATGACAGTATACCATAGCTCTCAACCTCTAAGTACAAAAAAGCTGGACAATGACAAAAATAATGGGGGGAGCATAGCTCCCAAAATAGGTACAAATGTTACATTTTAAATATTGCTGTTATAAACTTGGAAAGTTGCTTGAATAAAGGATCCTGTGTTACAATGCACTTTCTGAAGGATATGAAGTCTGAAACTCAAATGCCTGTCATTATTTAGTGAATTCAAACCTCACTGAGTTGCCAAAAAATCCAGCAAACCACAAATTGTATGATGAACAGACAAAAAATAAGCAAAAATCTGGACATTCTGCAAACATCTGGACAGTTAAGAGGTATGTAGCTGGAGGTCGATACTCCTCTGTAAAGATATCTTTGGAAATATTTTTTGAAGTCCTGCAAACATATAACATGTATCCTCACCATCAGTTTAGCTAGCCTTTTATAGTCAAGTAGATTTTTAATGGCTTTCATCTGCCTTAGCCTCTGTTTCATTGATGCTAATTACAGTGGCAGTCAAACCCTGTGGATTTAGCTTTCAATGGTGCTGGAAGATTTGCTAATCAGCTTCCAGCTGGTTTTTCCTTTCAATTTGAAATAAAGCGTAGTGGTGAACATGCTTGAAACACAGACTGTGGTTTCCAGTACAGGCTGCTACAGAGTTAGAATTGTGCTACACAGACCATGTAAGGCTTTCTGCTGTGCTGTGAAATCCAATGTTGTGGCCAAGAGAGTAAAAGTTTTCCATGCACATTTAACTGATCACAGCATACACAACATGGCCATACACATAATACAGGACACAATACAGGACACAATAGGAACCTGTACAACCTCTGCTGGCCAGGGAGAGCCACACACACTACTTACCTCACAACACCTTGCAGCCCAACTGCTCATCCTCCAGCACATGCTAACACTAGGTGCTGCTTGCATCACAGTCAGCCTGAACCATACTGTGGTGTGTGTCCCATGTTAGTTTTTTCATTGCACATGGCAGAAGCAACACACACAAGGTGGGAGATTTGCACAGCAGAAAGTGATTTGTGGTTGAAAGTGATTTGGTTAGCAAGTAATCACAGCCATATAGGCCTTTTAGGCCTCAAAGATTCACATTTTAAAGTACCTCCAAAATATGCCAATGATTCACACATTAATATCACTACATGTAATCATATGTTTTGAAAGGGAGACAGGGAGAAGTTCTAAAATAATAGGAGAGTCAGCAGTCAAGCAGTCACATCCCTCCACATATTCTCAAACAAGTGCACAATACAAAGAAAGTACAAAGCACAATACAATGATTTGTGCCATAAAACATAACAGTAGTCAGTGCTACCCTCACCCTTGAAAGAGCACATACCCTTGCATGTGTAAGGACAAGGAATACAATAAAAAAAAAAAAAAAAAAAAAAAAAAAAAAAACAGCAAAAAAAAATGTTTTGTGCCATCAACCTATTGTATTTCATCCAACTGTTATTGTATTAAATTCTGTCAATATCATCATGGAAATGATGCAATATACTACATATACATATCATCTTCTAGTACTGGTCAGATTACTGATGAGTCATGATTAAAGATGAAAAGGAAAGGGCACAGCTGTATAGGCATAAAGAATAATCTTAAAAGGAATACATGTATGAATACTATGCTACTACATAATATCATATAGAATGCATTTTACAAATATCAGGCCATATATCATGATCATGTACATTCAGTTTGCACTTTAGTGTGTGAGAATTATATCATTATTATTTCCACAGCTGTTTGTGGGGCAAAGATGTATAAGCCCCCCTCCTGTTTTCTGATGATGCATTGCAGTGAGAGTTGAGATGCATACCTATTTAGCCATATCTCATGTGTACTAACATTTTATACTGTGTATGTCATGGACTGAATTTCCACATTTCAACTAATTCTCACTTTTTTATGCTTTTTTAATTTTTTGAGGGGCCACTGTTTGTGCGATGCACCCACAAACAGCTTTGGCTATGCACAACTCATTTGCATGTAGAGTGGCAGTACGCAAAGTGGACAATTGGGCTATCCAGGTAGCAACATACACCAGATACATTTAGTTAATACTATTGGCCATCACACAATAACACATTTCTCAGCAGTGTGCACTGTTGTCTAATGTGTTTGCACAATGGTAAGCACTACACACCACTTTCAAATGTTGCAAATCCAGAAAGTGTGTATGCCCAGTAAGTGCTATACCTGCAGTTAGCAAGAAAGCATCATTCTGCATTGGTCTTGATCTGTGATAGGCATGGCAGGCATTTCTGGAGAGTTTTTGAGATTCCATGCTCAAAGATGGTGTGTTGAGGAGTCTAAAGGGTTTGTCGGACTGCTAGTGAATGAACATGGGTCCAGGCTGTTGCAGATGGACTATCATGGCTTGGATTACAAGGCAGAGGCATGGAATAGTCTGGCCCAGGATCTGACCAGTTTTACCTATATCCCTCACACTGGTAAACAATGTAGGAATCACTACAGATACCCTTGACCATTGTATTAAGGAATGTAGGACTGGTGGCACCCCACATATGTGTAAGTATCACTTACAGAGACTACTTGTCAGAGTTAAAAGCTGGATATAGTCAGGATTGGTATGCTTACTGGTATTCTGTTCTGTTCTGTTTTTTCCACAGCCATCACAGACTGAGAACTAAATGTGTGAATCCATGCCTCTAGATTGGCATGGATGAGAAATGCACGTGGTATGTATGCATCCCAACAATAGTGTTATTTTAGCATTAAAATGTACAACACATTTTTTGGTTAGTTATATTGTTGTATCAAATTGAGCAGTCAATTCTCAACTGTAATAGGGAAGTATGCATGCATTATTCTAGAGGTCAAAAACAGTTCAGTATTATAGAGTAGCTATAGGTTGTGCTTTCAAAATCCAAATTTCCCAAATATACAACACTGTGAAGTTTTCATCAATATTGCAATGCAGTGTCACAGCTGTAAAGCAGTGTCACCACTGGCTTACTATAAACTGTAATCAGTATAAGTGAAACACACATATGTGCACTATATCCACACATAAAGGATTGGTGGCTATAATCTGTACTATGTGCCTCTGTTGTAAACTGAGTAGTTTTAAAAGTAAGGAAGAAACTTGTCAGGCATTTGTAGTGTTAAAAGTAAAGGTAATGGAATAAACTCAAATAATTGTATCAATGCTTTGTAAGTCACATATGAAGTTATTAATGTTCTCCCTTTTTTTCTGCCTCAAACCTTTTCTGTATTTCTTTTTTTTTCTTTTTCTGTTTTTAGCACAACACAGTGGGGTAGGGCGGTCCCACTGGATCCACCTGCACCCACTCAACCAGCTATAGTACCACTGCCCAGCACATCTGGTGCAGAACCTTGTAGCATCCCCTCTGCTGCCCCTGCACTACTGGGCCCCTTAGGTAGCTCTACCCCAGAGGATAAGCCTGTGTCTCCCTCTAAGAGCAGTGGGGGAGGTGGTGAGCTTATCACCTGACTGGAAATACTAGGGATGGTGTGTAGGATTGTGTGCCACACTGTGGGGACACACCTATACCAGATCAAGACACTGCTCTCCGTCATTGCATTAAATAACGAAAGAAGATGCAGACATCAGACACTGCAGCCACTGGTGCAGTGAGAATACAGTGATATCAATCCAGTGAGTGATTACTCGATTCTCACTGTCACACAAATCGATGTCCATGGGTTCGTGATGTCCCCACCTTCACCCCAACCATGGTGTTCACTCACCTCATGTGTCCTTCACCATCCCTGCCTCTTGTCTTGTTTATCTTGTCTGTCTGCAATCGCTTACTCACCTGTCCGACTTACCTCACTCAGACATTCCTACAGCCCTTCCAACATTCCTCTCTCAAACAGAAAAAGGTGTGCATATATGTTCATGTTTTATTCTTGAAAAATGGATAGGCATGCTTCCTTCCTACATCATTCCTACATATTACTGCCTTCCTTTCACTTCGTTCTTCTCCCTCCTTGCTCCCCATTTCACCACTTTCCTGTTTTTCCCATTTCTTTTCTTTAAAGCATAATTGTTCAGTGGTGCACATCACCCACTAACATGCAGCTACGGCACAACTAGTTATTATAAGTATTGTGTAGTTGTATTCAAAACCAGTACCATCTAGCCATACTTTAGACACTCCTTACCAACTATCACACTTCAGAATTTGGATTTACATATAAAATGATTTGAAACTATTATATACACCTGGATAAGAGCCAAGGACCATCTGATAAAAAAAATATCACTGCATTAATAGGTAGTGCTTTAACTGAATCTCTGGCTGCAGGAATTAGTGCACTTAATGCAGTGATGAGTTTCTCTGTGGGGCAAATGGTATAGCTATAGGTAATGTATTAAAGTATTTTTGTAGTAGCGTTGCTTATTGATGCTACAAAACTAAATGAGTATCATGCAGTGCTTTATAAAACATAACAGGGGATCAAGCAATGCTGCTTCACAGAAATTTAATGAAGAAGCTATGACATTAGTAATATGGGGAGCAAGCACAGGGGTGAACAAAGGGAAATCTTTCCAAAACCGTGTCAGTTACTATTGAATGTATTAAATGCATCTGCTAACTGACTGTGCTGCAGCAAGTGCTAATGCATTGTTGTTGGAGGCAGATGGTACTGGGTTTGAATACTGGTGGAAGTAGTAATTTTACAATTGTGTATGATACTTTAAATATATCTACTTATATTACTGCCATTTACTATTGTTTCATGTTGATACACTGTGAGCACCCATCATGCAATAATTCTTTAAATGGAAGGCAGACATGTGCAAGAAGGATGTAGGAAAGAACCACAGTTATCCATTTCTTCAAGAATAAACATATGAACATATATGCATAAATGTTGCTGAATTTGGACTGTCATCTCCAGAGAGAGGGGTGACCACAACACAATCTGTTGTATAGGAAATTGGACCGAATCATGCAGACACATGTGCAAAATGGAGAGCTATGCATGGGATGATTTTTTTTTTTGTGAGGGACAGGTGCTCCTTTTTATTTACTTATTTTTTGAGAGAGAAAGGAATGCTGGGAAAGGGATGTAGGAATGTCTGGGTGAGGTAAATTGTGCAGGTTAGGAAGCAATTGCAGACAGACAAGGCAAACAAGACAAGAGGCAGGGATGGTAAAGGGCACATGAAGTGGGTGAACACCTTGCTTAGGGAGGGGATGGGAAATCCCGGTCCCATGCACATCGAGCTGGCTGACAGTGAGAATCTAGTTCTCAACCAGTGGACTGTCATCACTGTCACCTCACTGTACCTCTGGCCGCAGTGCCTGATGTCTGCATCTTCTATGGGTGCTCTGCATGAATATGGAGAGCAGTGCCTCCATCCAGCATAGGGGTGCACCCAAAGTGTGGCACAGAATTATATGCACCATTCCTGTCAGTTCATCATGGGTGATAAACTCAACACCTCCACCACTGCTCATGGAAGGAGCCACAGGCCTGTCCTGCAGGGCAGAACTACCTGAAGTGGCTGGGTTGTGCAGGGGCAGCAAAGGGGCTGCTATCAGGTTCTGCACCAGAGCTGTTGGGCAGTGGTGCTGTAGCCAGTGGAGTGGAGGCAGGTGGATCCCGTGGGATAGGCCTACCCCTGCTATGTTGTGGGAAAAAAAAAAATTAAAAAATAAAAGAAAGAGAGAGAGACAGAGAGAGAGAAAAGGGCTGGGGTAAGAAAATAAAGGGAGAATATTAGTAACTTCATATGTGACATGCAAAGCAGTGATACAATTATTCGAATCTATTCCATTACCTTTATTTTTAACACTACAAATTCCTAACAAGTTCTTCCTCACTTTTAAGACTACCCAGTTTATAACAGAGGCACACTATAGTACAGATTGTAGCCACCTATCCTTGATGTGTGCATATATCACACATATGCTTGTTCCAGTTATACTGATTACAGTTTACAGAAGGTCATCTGTGCCACTGGTATAGAGGTGTGAAGTTATATTCCAATAATGATGAAAACCTAACAGTGTTGCAAATTTTGGAAGTGTGGTTTTGAACCACAACCGATGACTACTCTCAAATATTATACTGTTCTTTTTCCTAAAGACTACTGCATGCATACTTTCCTTTTACAGTTTAGAGATGCATGTGCAATGTTATTTGAGAATATGGCCCCACTGTTTTGTGCTACAAACTAAGGCATGCATAGTTTCTTTTACAGTTGTGATATGCACTCTCAACTTGATACAACTGTATTAAATACCAGCTAAGTGGTACTTAACTTTTAATGATACAAAATTACTATACAAATTATGATTATTGTTAAAATACTATTTTAGACAGTACTGTTCTGATGCATACATACCACATGCTTCTCACATCCTTACTAAATGCGTGGCATGGGACTAAACAGTCGAGGCTAGCTCTGCAGCAGCTGTGGAAAAACAGAACAGAACACCATTACAAATACCAGTATTGACTATATTTAGCTTTTAACTCTTACAATTACTCATTGAAATTGATACTTACACATCTGTGGGGTGTTCCCTATATGAAATTCTCCAATCCAAAGGTCAAGAGTATCCAGCTTCCTCCTCCGGAGGTCATCCAAGTGATATCTGTATTGCTCACCAATGGGGGGATACCTGTAACACTAGTTAAAGCCCTGGCAACACTAGTCCAGGCTTCAAATTTATATTCTGAGCCAGAAATGTCCTGTTGCAGTAACTGGGGCCCATTATTCTTAACTAGGATTACAACAAAAATGTGGAATCATGGACACATCACTTCTGTGCCCGAAAGTTCAGACCCTCTCCAGCAACTCCAAACATGCCTGCATTAGTTCAAGCTCAATGTGTAATAAGCATTTCCCGCCAATTGCATTTTATATGCTGATGTTTTTCCTCCTATTGCTTGTCTTGTGCTTACTGAGAGTGTGCACATTTTGGTTTTGCAACACTTGAAAATGTGTATCGCATAGCATCATGCAAACATGGTAGCAGAGGATGCACACTGCCAGGCACCATGTTTGCTCGATGGTAAGCCATGTGCAATAGAAGCAAAGAATGCAGTTTGTAGATTATTAGGTTTACAGGTACTTGTGTAAAAGTGCTAGTCAAATGTTCCATGCATACAGTTGTTCTACACTTACAGCTATTACCACAAGAAGGTTGAGAAAACAGTTGTGTATGCTGTACTTCATTTCTATAATCTGCAATCTCACAACAGTAAAACAAAATTTGCACACCCTGTACTAGAACCCTAGACCATCTGCACTCCACACATAACACATAACAACTGCTGCCATGGGATTAGAGAGATGATATCTGCTATCTTAGTAGTTATTGTAAGATTCTTGCTGTTAGTCGTAGTGCAATGCCACTTACCGTGTTTGCTCGATGCACAATATTATTAATTGTATGTATCTGCTTTATTATATGTGTGGCTGTCTGGGTCCTGTCTACAACCTGGGTGGTCCATTCCCCCAGTTTGTGTGCTGCTGCATGTTGTGCAAACCAGGTGAACACAGCTAAACATCTTTATGCCTAGCATCTCACAAACACTGCCCCCCCCCCAAAAAAAAAAAGACAACAACAAAAACAAAAAGAGATTAAAACACAAAAGGTAGACTTTTCAGAGTTTTGCAGAATGTCCAGATATTTACATCATGTTTTTGGCCTGTTCCTTGTAAAATGTTTGGTTCACTGGGAAATCACTGAAGATTGAAGTGAATGTATAATGACATACATTTCTGTCTCATACTTCATATAGGTTAGGTTCATAGGTTCATACTAGGCTATCTGCCCTAGGGCATTTAAAAGCCTAGCCAGAGTGTGTGTGGCTTTCACCACCCCTTAGGATGAGAATACTATACCCATTAGTTTGCTGTGCCTCTGTCCAGCAGTGATAGAGAGATGATTCCCGGGGTAAACCTACGATCTCCCATCCACTCGTCAAGATTTCTCTTGAACAGAGTCAGTGAGGGGCTCTGCCTCACATGGACTGGGATTCTGTATCCTTAAGAAAATGCATATCTGTCCTTTGTCCCTCCATTAGTTTAGTGTTTGACCACATTTCTTGGACTAAAAGATTGTGTGGAATGATCCACATTCAATGTACAAGTTTTGTGGCCAGCAGCACTGGTGCAAGCTTTGAAATCTTGCATACATGCATCACACATCATTAATATTCATGGTGAGACGCTGTGCGATGCCGCACAATGAGTAGTATTGTGTATGAGAATAAACTCTGAGTAGGCTCTACGCAAAACCTATACGGAATTTATACTGAATCCCACCCGTGTTCTAATTGTATTAGTAGCCAACATGAGTTGTTTTGGGGAGTAAGTGTAAAATAAAAGAGCAACACAGTACCAGCAATAGAGATAAAAGCAGTTACATAATGGATGCAGGCCATCCTGCTAAGCAGAAAGAATATATGACACATATAAACTGGGAATTGGGTGGCCCAGTGGAACAGCAAGTAACTGCTTCACAGCAAGAGATTCCCTGGTTTAATTCTCATCTAGGGTGCACTCTGTGTGGAGACTGCATGCCCTCCCTGTGTTTACATGGGTTTCCTCTTAGTTCTCTGGTTTCCTCCCACATTCCAAAGACATTTGGTTAGTGGTTTAGACATGCTAGACTGGCCATAGGTGCCAGTGTGTTCATGCATGTGTGGAATATGGAAGAACAACTGTGGTAGGGCTAGCTACCTGGCAGTGTGAACATTGGCTTGGGATTATGGACACTGTTGATGTGAAACACTGACCCCTTGTGCAGAAAAGGGTAAAAGTTGGTTATGGCAACTCCTGGGTACAAAACAAAACAGGGACAAAACAGATACGAAACTGTAAAAAGCAGCATTAGTTATAAAATCATTTAAAGCTTTATTCCAACATTGGGCACTGAAATTTAGAGGTTAAGTTATTATGACACTGAATATGGATCAGGTGTCATCAGGAGGTGTGGTCAGCAGCAGCAAGCACTATCATTAACTGACTATTGCAACAAGATTAAAATCACAATGGAGTATTTATTTACATGGAATATACCTACATTCAGTCATGTTATTTATTATCTACATGAGAAAATGAATTATTATAGCTTGCCAAATATGTGCACTTAAAAAAGAAATGTGTACTGTATCCTTTTTCCAATTGCCTGTAGGTAAGTGCAAAACAATTTTTTTGCACTGGGGGTATTGTTCATTTTAAGAACAAATTCCAGAGCAGAATTTATGCAGGAAATAGACTAGTAAACTGAAAACTGTGTTTCGGGAGACTGAACTAAAGCAGCCAGGCCAAGATAACAATGTACTTGAACATGTATATAAATATCATACACTTTTATTAGTTAAGTACTTTTCTCCATTAAACAATTGGACTTCCTCAGAACTGAATTAATTAATCATGTCCACTCCTAATTATACCATGTTAATATGACACATGACTGATTGTGGGACACCAGTATTGTTTTAGTGAATTTATTAAATAAAACTTTTTTTCAGAGTCTCACAAAATGCAGGTTTTGGTTTATCATTCATACCATTTTTTTGTTGAGAGATGGCTTTCCAAAGTTCATGATTTTAAGACAGAATAAGAAATTCATGTATGGCAATACATCTCTGAACAAAAAGTTGTTCAGATGAAATTCATTGTCTTTGATAATGAAAAATGTTTATATTTCATGCTGGACATGGCCAACAGCTGCTGCGTTAGCTGTACAAGGTGTCTGCAGGAATTGTACATTTCTGTCAGTTTTAAAGGTGAAATGACTGTCAGTGTGCATAACTGGAAAGTTCAGTGATGTACTTTTCTAGTTCAGTGGCATGCATATCTCTAATACGTAAGATGCAGTAGTTCTGGAATGATTATATTTATTTGAACCATCTCTGACTGACAAAGTAGTACCTGCTCATCGACATGCTGAAGTCAGAAGCCGCATCTGTTGCCCTGCATGACAACCGGTAACACTGTTGCCTCACTGCTAATGAGTCTCCAGTTTGGTTTTCATCTAGGTTGTTTTTTTGTGCAGATTCTACACACTCTCCATGTGGACTTTTACAGGGAGCTCTAGTTTCCTCCTATATCCTAATGATGTCACAGTTAGATTTTTCCTTCAAATCCCTATGTGGGTGCTGCGTGAGAGAGAGTGAGTGAATTGAGTTCATCTCCCAGGCCCCTGCTTGTAAATGTTTCATCACTGAAACCCCACCTTACACTTAGCAAGGTACCAGAACTTGTCAGAGATTTGGGATGGATGGCCTTTGTGATCATTAACCTAGTAAACACAGATGAACCTACGAACCTATGAGTGAAAAAGTGAGTGAGTTAGTTTGCATCATGTAACAAGAGTAATAAAGTGATTCAGCCATTGATGAAATTATGGGACTGTCTTTTTTTCCCCTTTAGATAGTGACTTGAAAAACATTTTTTCCCATAAGAACTGCATTTTTTTTCTTGTGGCACATTGAGGATATCAACTGTTTCTCCAAGGCTGCAGACATCTTGCTTGGTTTTCTTTTGTGCCACACCTGTTCTTATAACAAAATGGACTAGACAGTCAGTGAGAAGCAATGAGAGTCAGACTCTTTAACATACAGATGTACTGCTTGGATAATTTAAAGGTGTTGCAGTCAGAAACTGTTAATGTCATTTGGAAGAAGCAATTCCATTTATAGCCTCTTTATATTTTTCCTGGGTATTTAGGTCTGCTTTTTATACTACCATAATCACAATATCAAGTGACTAGTAAAGTGAATATTTAAGACCAGCAGAGGACCATTTGGAAGCAATAAAAATGTCAGCGCTCCAGTAAAATAAACCTGCTTGTCATCATGAATGGAAAATAGTGTAACATCCTGGATTTTCTTCTGCTTAATCTGTACAAACACAGCACAGATACTTTCACTTCCTGCTCCCCACCCCTTATACAAGTTTTCAAATGGCTGACTACCAACAGCCAATAAAAACATCTCCTAATTTAGCATCACAGTTTTTCTGTAATGCAGGTTGCTTCAGCTGAAAAGTGTTCTCTCTGCACTCTTTGACCCTGCAGTCTGGCACTGGACTGCATGTGTTTTCAGAAATCCAGGTGACAGCTGGAAAACATTGTCACTTGCTTTGATTTTATCATGATATGCCACACCAGAAAGTTGAAGTAATACAGAAAATAATAGCAAATATCAATTATAAAGGAACAAAATGGCAAATAATAGGTTATATATCACATGACTGTCAGCTAGACAAAGTCAGCTGCATTCATTTGACACACCTTTGTACTCAGAAGTTGACCAGCTAGACACACATTACTATATATGTCAGCTGGGTTTACCTTTCTTTAGTCGGGAGTCCATTGTATGATGCACCAACGTGCGAAAGTACAATGGCAAGATTTGGGAATGTCGAATTCCATTGATGCGAATTCAAATGAGTGAATGCACATTAGAATTTGGCATTCCAGGTGCAGATCGCACTATAGTGGGGATCGGGACATGTACCCTTTCCTTTACTGTAGTGTGATCTCGGAGTTAGTATATTAAAGAAGCAGGGGGTGTGGGGGGCACAGTCCCCCACATGGGGGTGCCAGGGGGCTTGCCCCCTGCATAACATTGTTTGAAGGCATTAGGAAATGTCTTCTGTCACTATTGTGCTTCAGTTCAAAAATTGGTGAATATGGGTTTCCAATAAAACATTTTCAACATTTAGATTCAGAGACATTGTGCAATTCATCATTTACAGTCGCACAACAGAGCGATCGCACATTACATTTTCAACCAAATGAAGATCCACCATCAGTTGTTATATATAATGCATCATTGCTAACATGAAGCAATTTTACACAGCAATGTCATGAAAACTGGAAAAAGATAAACTTGCTAAGAGCAGCCCTAGAGTGAGAGCCAGTCTTAGTGATTTAGCTGTGGCGACCCCAACCAGGAAAAGCCGAAAGACTTTATCAAATGCTTCTTAAGGAACTATGTGCTGTTGTGGTCAAGTCTCACTCTCAGGGCTAACAGCAGACAGCGTCAGCTGACAAAGAACAGTGTCAAAAGGTAAACCAGCTTTTAAAAGCTCTTAGAACTTCTGTCTGCCACATTTATAAATGGTAAATATAGGAAGAATGAAGTATCTAACAGTTTTGAAAGCCATTACTTCTAGAGACAAGTACCTCACAACTGTCAGTCCCTGATTTTGCAAAACATCTTTGATTTTCTCTCATACCTTTGCCTTGTCCTTCATAACAGTTTTGATTTTCTGATACACTGCTGAGGATTGCAGTTAACTAATAATGCAGGGCATGACTTTTATACTTCTTAATGCTCAGAAAATGCATATCGATGCAAAACATAATGTTTGATTAACTTTTTTAGTCAGTTAGACCTATATTTAAAAACTGTCTGTGATTTTGATCCTTTGTCTTTCATTATGTTTGGATTTCTCCAGAATTCGTAAGTAAAGACATTTATAGCTATACTGCTATCTGTGCAAGAGTGATAAGCGTTTTACTGACTTTCAAGACCAGTAAACACTTTATACTCACATATTTTCTCTCTTTTGTGTTTTCATGCAACTGGTGGTA
Source organism: Protopterus annectens (assembly GCF_019279795.1). Classification (NCBI taxonomy): domain Eukaryota; kingdom Metazoa; phylum Chordata; order Ceratodontiformes; family Protopteridae; genus Protopterus; species Protopterus annectens. The sequence continues at coordinate 488,368,207 of NC_056725.1, read as the reverse complement.
TGTGGAAAAGATAAAGTTTCATGCACTAGAAAGAATTTTGATCCAGTGAGTCACTGATCATCACCTTTTAATATGTGTTTTAGATGAATGCAAAGATTCACTTCTCAAGCTTCAGTCTTGGGGTGTATTTCTTTGCTTCCATGTATTGAACATATAATAAGCTGGTTATAATTGGAAAGCTGAGCATAATCTTCTGTATTATGAATAAATTATGTGCCATATGACCTCACTTGTACTGTATGACTTTGGACTGCAGCTTAATTACAATTATTTTTTCCCAAAATTTATAGTGGAAAAAGAATGTTAGTCAGTGCATTAATTCAAAGTTTTGAATTAAACCTTTTTTTTTTAGACAATATCAGCACTATTTATTTCAACTTGGTGGCATCTAGTGCACAGCATCCATTTTATTTTTCCTTCCTTAACATATTGATCCTTGAAGCAACTCCTGTATTTCTATTATACCACTAGACTGCAGTTGTACTACATTACAGTCCTTCTAACCTTTAGCATTACTCACTCCTACCTGTCAAAAAGCGAAGATGTACATGTTATATAGAGAGGGAAACAAAACAACTGTGGGCAGATAACAGCATATCTACCTTAATTGTCTGTCACTTTGTTTTCCCTCTCTTAAGTAATTAATTCCATGTTAATTATTCTCCATGAACCTCTGAGAGATCAAACGGAACCCCATATGTTATAATCTTTATGATGTGATTGTTTATTATGCTAACCATATGTTACTGTTGCACATTACATGCTATGGTCAGATGTAATCACATGATGTAGCTCTTATTTATAACTCCCTTGTCTGCAGGCTTCACATTTGTCTTTTGTAACTAGTCACACAGCAGTATCAGAACAGATTCATAGACTCGGATGATAATGATACATCAGGGCCCCATGGCACAAATAGTCTGCCCTTTATTTCTGAATAAGCTTCAGATATTACTAATTTGAGTTCTAATCCAGAATCTCATCCTCATAAAGAAAACATTATGCCTGTCTCATTATTTCATGCAATCTTTAATTCACTGAGGGGTTGATGCATCCTGTCTTTTTTAATTATCCAGCATCCTTTCATTAGGTTAGCATTGCATTACATCTGCCATGAGCTGCACTGATTGAATCCTCAGACTATGCCTTCTCCTCCTTCTACCTCTTCTTTTAAAGGGGTGTACTAAACTAGAGCCCATCGATAATATGATATCTATAATAATAATATGATTCACCTGAACTCAGCCATGGTGTGACTTCAAGATTGATGGCTGCACCTGTGCATCTTAGCATACATGTCTGAAGACACCTGCTGCAACTAACACTGCCAGCTTTCTTGAACTATAACTGTGCCATGTTTGTTATCTATGTATTAAATGAATATTATCTCATTAAAATGTAAAAAAAAAAAAAAAACTTGAATCTGTCAGTGTTCTCATCTGTCATTTAAAAGAAAATCATGTTTAGGCACATCTGCATTATCTCCAGAATTATTAGGTTTTCAGGATTATTCTGAATGCATACAAAGGCAAATTTTACTCATGAAACTTCACGAATCAAGTATTTTTTTGTATTGTAAAATTGAGTTACATATCTTAAAATCTCAAAAAGCATTTATTAGGTTAAAACCAAATGTGGCATACATATTGCTTTTGCTGGCATTGCACGTCACATGGACAAGATGAGAGGAAGAGATGTTTCACTTGAACTCTGAATTGACTATTATATGCTAAATGCAGGACTAAGATGAAAATGTGAGTCAGATTTTAGAGGAATACCTGAACCTGACAAATATTATGCTTGATAATGCATGGTTTTAAAGATGCATTTTTCAAAGAATAAAATCTCCCAAATTGAAATTCCAGTATGATGTGGTAGGAATGATACGAGAAATTTAAACTGACAAGCACATGTTATCATAAAATATTGAGCAAGCAATGCTAATTTGCAGTGAAGAATGCAGGGCTCGACATGAATGCATGATATTATAACCTCGACGCACTATAGAAATACAGAGGGTAGGATTCAGAATATGGGTCTATATCAGTTCAACAAAACAGCTTACCACAACCTCGAACTTCTAACCATGAAATCTACAAACATCGAAAGCTCAGAACAGCGAATTTTTTCCCTGGGAAAAAAAAATCACTGTTCCCAGAAACACACACACAACACCAGCACACCAAAAAAACAGCAATCCACACACATACACTTAAAATCCTACATCTAACCCTTCACTAAACTATACATACAGTGCTATCTATCCACTATCCTTAACCCAAACCCTAACACTAATGTCTGTCACTATCGCACACTCACCTCAACTGTGCCCTAACCCTAACTCACATAACCTGCCCTAACCCTAAAGTCTATCACTATCGCACACTCACCTCACCCGCACGCTAACCCTAACTCACATACCCCGCCCTAACCCTAAAGTCTGTCACTATCGCACACTCACCTCACCCGTGCCCTAACCCTAACTCACATACCCCACCCTAACCCTAAAGTCTATCACTATCGCACACTCAGTTCACCCGCGCCCTAACCCTAACTCACATACCCCGCCCTAACCCTAATGTCAGCACAATTGCACACTTACCTGAACCCAACCCATAACTCTCCACCACAGTGCTGAAAATAGCCAAGCCACAGAAATGGACAACCAAATTCTTTCCCTAGGAAAAAATTGGTTATCTGCAGCTTTGCTATTTTCAGCGTTTGCTGTTTTCAGGTTGATATTAGATCATTCGAAGTATTAACACTTCAATGATCTAATACAGACCCTCAGAATACTGTACCACAGTGTGCTAAGTGAATTTGCACAATAAGTGGCCATGCACAGGTTGGCTGTGATTCAAAAAACCCAACTACATGATGTGGCAGTGAATTGCTTGCCTTAGATTTCAACTCAGCCATATTCCCATGTTCAGATGTGTTTTATACACACACATATGTACATATATATATATATATATATATATATATATATATATATATATATATATATATATATAGAGGTCTACTTTGGCTGAAAACACATTTGGTCGAAATTCACTTGACTAAGCACACTTCACTGAAAGCTCACTTCACCGAAAACTCATTGGGTCGAAACTCATTTAGTTGAAAGTTATATATGGCCTTTTCCCCACTGTAGTGTGATACTGGAGCTAGAATATAAAGTAAGGGGGGAGCACAGCCACCCACATTGGGGGGTGTGGGGGGACTAGCTCCCTCAGCTATTTTAAATCTTTTAAACCATAGACATGTATATTGACAATTGCAATGAACACCTCTTTCCATAAGAGAATATAAACTAAAGCTATGTGGGGAGCTGTGCCCCCCCACACCTCCCCTTACTATATATTCTAACTCCAAGATCACACTACAGTGGGGAAAATGCCATATATTGCTTTCGAAGAAATGAGTTTCGACCAAATGAGTTTTCAGTGAAGTGTGCTTAGTGAAGTCAGTTTCGGCCAAATGTGTTTGCGACCAAACAAAGTAGACTCATGTGTATATATATATATATATATATATATATATATATATATATATATATACACACATATATAGTTACATGTGAAAAGATCAAGCAGCTGAAATATCGAACACCATATGGTCGAGACCATATGGTCGATATTTCAGATGATCAATCTCTTCAAAGTATTAAAATAACAAAAAAAAAACAACAAACAAGAAGATGTTACTGCAGGGAGCAAGCCCACCTGCACCCCCCACACCTCCCTACTTAAATATACTAACTCCGAGATCTACACCGACAGTACAGCACGGAATGGGAAGTATTCTTATTCCCTGCTGTAGCGTGATCTCAGAGTTGATATATTTAAGTAGGGGGGTGTGGGGGGTGCAGGGTGCTTCCCCCCCCTGCAGTAACATCTTCTTGTTTGTTTTGTTTTGTTTTTTTTTTAATACTTTGAAGAGATCGATCATCTGAAATATCAACCATATGGTCGCGATCATATGGTGTTCGATATTTCAGCTGCTCGATCTTTTCACATGTAACTATATATATATATATATATATATATATATATATATATATATATATATAGATCTACTTTACATGGTCGACTTTTTACAAAGTCGACTTTCATATGGCCGAAACCATATGAGCACCATTTGGAAAGCCAGCCATGTAAAATAAACTCAAAACACTTGCCTTAAAAATGTTAGCAGGGGGGCAAGCCCGTCTGCACCCCTCATGGTGGGGTCCACCCCCACACCACCCATAACTTAAATATACCAACTCCAAGATCGCACTACAGTGCAGAAGAGGGAAATTTTCCCATTCCGCACTGTACAGAGATAGCGGTTCCCCATGGTCGGCTTTTCAAAAGTCTATCCTATGGTCTCGGCCATATGAAAGTTGACGTTGTGAAAAGCTGACCATGTGAAGAGGACCCATATATGTATATATATATATATATATATATATATATATATATATATATATATATATATGTGTGTGTGTGTGTGTGTGTGTGTGTGTGTGTGTGTGTGTATATATGTCTATATATGTACAGTAAACTTTCAATTAACTACACCCATGGGGATTAGTAGATGCCGGATAACTGTAATTTCTTGTTGCTTAAGAGTTACTATTAAAAACAGGCCTGACTAATACTGTACCCTATAGTATTTTTTTGGTTTGACTTGTTGTCAGGTTAGGGAAAGAGGGAATTTATTCCTATCTTCCTTTTTAAAAATCAAAGTCTAAAAACATAAGGTATGTTTCTGCAGGGGGGAAACAGAAAGTGCAACACATGAAAATTATACTGTTTTTCTTCTATTTTTTTTTTTGCCAGTTGCTTGAGAGTGCAGGTTGCTTGAGTTCCTGTTAACTGAGAGATTACTGTATATATGTGCGTAAATATATATATATATATATATATATATATATATATATATATATATATATATATATATGTGTGTGTGTGTTGTTGCTGCCATTTTAAATGTGAATCACAGAAAGCTCTTAATGTACCTGTTTTGCCTGATGGGGCATGATATCACCCTTGAAAGTGCAAGGTTAGCACACCCTGTTTATCATTTTATGCCCTCCATGACATCAACATAGTGGACTGAAATTGTGTGGACAAGGCCACCATGCAGGAAATTGTGGGCATGTGCTGGCCTTATATGTGGCCAGCTGGGTATTGTGGAGTGCCTATCCCAGTGGATACTAACATATGTGTGGCTTTATCCATATTAAATATAGGGAGCTATCAGCGATCTACTGAGGGCACTGTGGGGGCATCTCAGGTATCTACTTTGGGAACACTCCATCAGTTCCTCAATGCCATGCTTCAGTGTGTGTGGGGGGAACATATGTCATTCCACCATACCCCACAGGAGAGAGCCAACACCATGAAGGAGTTCTATGATACAGCCCATTTCCTTGAGCTAGTGGGGGCCAGAGACTGCACCCACACTGAAATAAACACCCCAGCAGGTGAACTAGGAAGGAGGTGTGTGAACTGCAATGGGTATCACTCTATCAACTGTCAGATAGCTTGTAATGTATCTGGTATCATCTGCAGTGTATGTGCAGGCCTCTCAGGTAATTTTCATGACTCACATGTATGTCTCATATGTGATCTTTATTCATGGTTTCCAAGGGGTGACTCTCATAGGGGCATACTGTGGGTAATGCTGGATACACCCTAAAACTCTGGTTCATAACATCCGTCAGAAATCTAAATAATCAAAATGATAAGGGTTACAAGTGTGCATTAAAACAAACCAGAAACACTACAGAGTGTGTGTTTGTATTGCAGAAGTTGTGCTTTCACTAACTGCACACATCTGGTGGTGCCCAGAAGTAAGATCCACTGTGTACCAAAATATTGACCATTTGCTGTGTTACATAATTTGATAGGTGACCTCTTGCAGAGCCAGCAGTTCCCAGCACCACAGGCAGTGACAGCTGAGACAAAAGAGGAGTAAGAGGAAGAGCCTGCAGCAGGGGATGACCAGGTCATATGGTGGTGGGCACCGTACAATATGACTCTGGCAAAGAAGTAGCAGATTGCACATAGCTTGAGAACATGGCTGTACAAGACTTGCAGATACACTACAGTAAATTAACCTAATTTAACATTCTTTCAGGATACTACATTCTGTACAGCTGCAATATATCCCTTAAGACACACTGGACAATGCATTTAAAAGTACTGGCATACTGACATTCCTTCTAGGTCTTACATTAAAGAGTAGAGAGAAGGATACCCCTGTACTTATAAGTGGATCCACAGAAAATGGTACTTATCTTGTATAAATGGATATCTCATTCAGAAACTAAAGATTTATCTCTAACAGGTTGCAGGTTTCAAACACAGGGTAGTGAAGTTTATTTCTGTAGTGCTTTGAGAAGCAAGGTTTATTGTCATGCTTATCTCATGTATTGTCAAATTGGACCTTTGGGCATGATGGTAATGCTGATTAGGGCTCTTTTCATTATTGATTCTGAATCACTCATTGTGAACAATGAACAAATCAGATAAACAGTGAGAAGATTATTATTCATATGACCATGCACATGCAGGCAGTTCCACACACGTGGGAAACTAATTATGTTAGTGTGGAGACAACTGTCATCCCGTAAATAACCATCTGAAGATGGGGCCACTGCTTAGCATCTATCCTCAGTAGCAAACACAGTGATGGAGGGCTGCCATGATTCACACTTTCAAGTGCCATTGAAAGCATAGTAATGCAGTACCTATATTTTATTAGTTTGACATCCATTGTGCAAATGAGATGCTCAACAGTTCTCATTATTGTATAGAACCTGAGACACATGAGAACATTTAAACACCAATTCTCTGCCATTTTTCATGAGATCTTTGAATGTGAGACTATTATAGCTGGAGAATGTGAGGGTATTATAGCTGGAGAATGTGAGGGTATTATAACTGGAGAATGTGAGGTTATTATAGCTGGAGAATGTGAGGGTATTATAGCTGGAGAATGCAAGGGTATTATAGCTGGAGAATGTGAGAGTATTATAGCTGGAGAATGTGAGGGTATTATAGCTGGAGAATGTGAGGTAATTATAGCTGGAGAATGTGAGGGTATTATAGCTGGAGAATGTGAGGGTATTATAGCTGGATAATGTGAGGTTATTATAGCTGGAGAATGTGAGAGTATTATAGCTGGAGAATGTGAGGTTATTATAGCTGCAGAATGTGAGGGTATTATAGCTGGAGTATGTGAGGGTATTATAGCTGGAGAATGTGAGGGTATTATAGCTGGAGAATGTGAGGTTATTATAGCTGGAGAATGTGAGGGTATTATAGCTGGAGAATGTGAGGGTATTATAGCTGGATAATGTGAGGTTATTATAGCTGGAGAATGTGAGAGTATTATAGCTGGAGAATGTGAGGGTATTATAGCTGGAGAATTGTTTGTTTGTGTTTGTTTGTGTCTTTTGGCTTTTCCCGGTTAGGGGTCGCCACAGCAGAACTCCGGTCCACTAATGATTGGTAGTGGATTTTTACGTACCGGGTTACCAGTCCTGACGCACAACCTTCAACGAAGGCACACCCCATTCACGTATGCCTCCACATAGAAGACGCTCTAGCTAAGAATCGAACGGGACAACGTCTTGCTATGAGGCGACAATGCTACCGGTGCGAGGGTATTATAGCTGGACAATGTCAGGGTATTATAGCTGGAGAATGTGAGGTTATTATAGCTAGAGAATGTATGGGTATTATAGCTGGAGAATGTGAGGGTATTATAGCTGGAGAATGTGAGGTTTTTATAGCTGGAGAATGTGAGGGTATTATAGCTGGAGAATGTGAGGGTATTATAGCTGGAGAATGTAAGGGTATTATAGCTGGAGAATGTGAAGTTATTATAGCTGGAGAATGTGAGGGTATTATAGCTGGAGAATGTGAGAGTATTATAGCTGGAGAATGTGAGGGTATTATAGCTGGAGAATGTGAGGGTATTGTAGCTGGAGAATGTGAGGTTATTATAGCTAGAGAATGTATGGGTATTATAGCTGGAGAATGTGAGGGTATTATAGCTGGAGAATGTGAGGTTTTTATAGCTGGAGAATGTGAGGGTATTATAGCTGGAGAATGTGAGGGTATTATAGCTGGAGAATGTAAGGGTATTATAGCTGGAAAATGTGAAGTTATTATAGCTGGAGAATGTGAGGGTATTATAGCTGGAGAATGTGAGAGTATTATAGCTGGAGAATGTGAGGGTATTATAGCTGGAGAATGTGAGGGTATTGTAGCTGGAGAATGTGAGGGTATTATAGCTGGAGAATGTGAGGGTATTGTAGCTGGAGAATGTGAGGGTATTATAGCTGGAGAATGTGAGGGTATTATAGCTGCAGAATGTGAGGGTATTATAGTTGGGGAATATGAGGTTATTATAGCTGGAGAATGTCAGGGTATTATAGCTGGAGAATGTGAGGGTATTATAGCTGCAGAATGTGAGGGTATTATAGTTGGGGAATATGAGGTTATTATAGCTGGAGAATGTGAGAGTATTATAGCTGGAGAATGTGTGGGTATTATAGCTGGAGAATGTGAGTTTATTATACCTGAAGAATGTGAGGGTATTATAGCTGGAGAATGTGAGGGCATTATTGCTGGAGAATGTGAGGGTATTATAGCTGGAGAATGTGAGGATATTATAGTTGGAGAATGTCAGGGTATTATAGCTGGAGAATGTGAGGGTATTATAGCTGGAGAATGTGAGGGTATTATAGCTGGAGAATGTGAGTTTATTATACCTGAAGAATGTGAGGGTATTATAGCTGGAGAATGTGAGGGCATTATTGCTGGAGAATGTGAGGGTATTATAGCTGGAGAATGTGAGGGTATTATAGCTGGAGAATGTGAGGGTATTCTTCCTTTTTGAATGAGGAGGAGTCTAAGATTTTTCTGGACATTCTCCATAAGCATTACAACTGGAGGCTCCTGAAGGAGGTCTATACTGAGTCATAGTATATGACTGATGCCACGGCCTTGCAGATGAGGTTGGTTAGACTTATAGGTCTGTAGTTTCCATGGTCATTTGATGGCCCCCTTTGTGCAAGGGGATTACTGTTTCTGTTCTCCGTTCTGCAGGAACATAGCCACTTCTCAAGCTACGATGAAAGAGAATTCCAAGTGGGTGCACTAGGTCTTGTTTTAGATTGGTTAGTAAACAACCTGGGATATTATTTGGTACCACTGAGGCCATATTTTTGGCCTTGCTGAGTGCAGAGGTGAACTTTTCTCTAGAGATACTAGGCAGATGGCTGGTGTCAGGTATGCTTTGGGATATGGTAGGTGTGGATAGAGGGGTGAAGTTTGTGCTGAAAGTGTCAGCTAGCAGGTTGGTGATTTCTTCTGGTGTAGTATGAGTGATCCCATCTATAACCAGTTTGGCACATAGCTGGGCATTCTGTTTTAGACTTCAGACGTTGGTAAAGAATGTCTTATGCTTATCCTTGGCTAGGGATGCAATTTTAGTTTCATAATTTATTTTACAAGATGTTACAAGATTTCTGATTTTCTTGTTTAGGCTTAACAGGGAACTCTTCCTCTGCAGAGTGATATCCCTCTTGCTTTTGTACAACAGTTTCTTCCTCTTGTTATACAATCTGCTTATACTTGAAGTTCACCACAGTGACGTGTTCTTACAGGAAGACCTGGTTTTGATCCAGTCAGGTACAGCAGAGTTTATGCAGTAATTGTTTGCACAGTGCATTTGAGTACACTTCTGCAGAGTGACCACTGATGTCTGCGATTGCAGGTGTATGAAGCTTTTTATACCTTTGCTTAGGCTGTAGTTAGCTTTGGTAAAGGTTTTTATAATTTTTGTTCCTGCGAGGATGTCAGTTCCAGTAGTTACTTCAAACAAGACTAATTTGTGGTCTGACCTAATCAGAGAGGGCATCACACATGGGGAAGTACAGTTGACCCTGATGTTGATGATGAGTAATATGTCCAGAACGTTAGAGTCCCTAGTGGGTGTGCAGACTATCTGTTCCCGAGCATTTGTGCTAACCAAGTCCAGGAACCTCTGGACAAGTGTGTTTTTGCTTATGTATGTCCCCCAGTCTATGGAAGGATAGTTGAAATCTCCCATGATTAAGGTGTTGGGCTGTATGACAAGGGATTCCAGTAAATCAAGGTAGGCGGTGTGCTTATCCTTGTTCATGGAGGGAATCTATAGCTAGCAATGATGTGGTATGGTACTTTCCCAATAGTTAATTGGACATGGAGTAGTTCGAGAAAGTCATGCTGTTTGACCAGTCTCGAAGTGTATTTGGTTTTAATGAAGATGGCTGCACCTCCACCTTTGGTTTCTTCATTCTCAGTTTGCAGGAGGGTCTCAAGTTCTGGCATCTTTCTATTCAGACTTCTAGCATTGTGTAATGCCACCATGATGCTGTCTGAATTTGAGTTTGAGTTTGCAATGTAGGAATGTCCAATAGGGGGACATTGTCTAAAAAAGCCTCAATGGAGGCAACAAAGATTTTGGCCGATTTGCAGAAGTATTAGTAGGAGAGGTGTAAGCCATCCCTGGTGAAACAGGCAGCCTCATCTATCATCTCATTCCAAAATGATATATACTGGATATCTTTAGAATAACAGAAAATATTTGGTAAATTGTTAAGGTCAATTTTCTTGCCTTGATGCCTAGGTATCATTCTTGGTGAGGGTAACATGCTACTCAAGACCAGTGCTTTTCCTGCATCGATCATATCCATAGTCAGGTTTTCCTGCATCGATCATATCCATAGTCAGGTTCCATCATATCTCTTTGTAAGTCCACCTGGGTGAGTGCCCAAATTGTTCTCTCCCACATGGGGCACCACTAGGTCATAGTCATAGCTGTCTGTTTTAAGGGTCATTAGAGCTCTTATGACACAACATATCCTGGCACATGTGAAGCAACTTACAATAACCATATTCTTGCCAAGTCTCATGAGTTTGGGCTCTGGGTACTTTTCCGTTAAACCCTTACCACTTCATGCTGCTATATTTTCGAATTATTTGTACTAAGTAAATCTCTGCAACTGAGAAAAAAGTTACCTTTCTTACCTTACATCTAAATTAATGTACTGTCATTGCAGAAATAGCTGAAGTACACCGTTAAACCCCTACCAGTTTTCAGAGGTTTTCTTGAGGCATATTTCACCCAGAAACAAGTTACCTTCCTCCTTTCCTTACATATAAAGTTCCATGGTGTCATTGCAGAAATAGCTGAAGTCCGCCAGTAAGGTTTTCTTTTGGCATATTTCACCCATAGCACTTGCCACTGGTTTCCATTAGGCATATTTCCCACTTTTTGTTTTGGTCCCTTTTTATAAATATGTTTAGAGCCCTTAACCATGCGTGTCATGTAATCATAGCTGTGATTTTCTGGTCACATGCGATTTGTGATTATTTCCAAGTGTTAACATCGCTCTTTTATCTTTTCTAAAACTGGCACTACTTTGTCTCCTCCCATACACACAGACTCAGTGTCTCTTTTTGGAGTTTCACTGGGTTCATTTTCTCCAAGTCCTTTGTTTTCTAATACCATGAAGGGAATGGACCCCATTCCTACGATGAAAGTTCACAAAATTAGTATTGTTTCAGTCTTTGATGTCAGCCAGTAGTGTCCTTCGCAGCACCCACAATGTGCCCAGTAATGACTCCTTCTGCAATTTGTATGGGGTTACATGGATCGAAATAATCAATATAATGCACAAGTAGAATGGAAATTAGGAAATAACTGCAGAGTACTTCCGAATTACAGATGCTCTATGGTTAGAACATTAGCGAAATAGCTGTTAAAGCAATGCGAGCCAGAATGGCATAATATCATAATTTGAACAATATACTTTAGTGACTGCCTCAACTACTCTAAAAACAAATAAGATTAGTTTGAGAACCTGACACCAAGAGCATCCTTATGCCGGCTGCTGCCAGTGCGTATTGCAAAGTGCATTCTGTAAGTGCATGTACCTTTTGTTTATGCTGTGTGCATCATTCCATGCTTACATTTGGTCAAAAAACCAAGCTTAGGTGCTGGAACCCCAATTCTGCCTCGGTCCCTTCCATCATGCATCCCATGCTTGTATACATACATATAGTCTACCGTGAAGTGTACACACCTCATCATACTTTGTTCTTATAGACTGAGTAACACACTTCCTTTTTGGCACTTGTTCCACCTCAGTATTCATCTTTAAATTGTTTTGGAAAAGTACCTTAGCTTGCTGTAATGCTGTCAGCCTCTTACCCCCAAAATCAGGAAAGCCAAACGTAATCATGGAAAAAAGCTCAGATCAGGACACCGAACTTGTTTCCGCTACTGAAATTTCGCGAAAACATAGCAGTGAGAAGTGGTAGGGGTTTAACGGAAAAGTACCGGGCTCTGTATGCCTAACTGTGTATTCACCTGTGACTGTAATATTTCCTTCTGTGGAAGCAGGGTTAGTGGGCCTTATGGAATAGGGCCTAATTTACTGGTGACGTTTGGATGATTCTAAGAGGCTTTGGAAAATTGATTTTTATAGCATAAGCTTGGGTTACTGCCTTTATGGTATGTTGTGATTGATGTAGCATTGTGGAGATGTGATGCCTACTGATAGAGGGCTGATGGGAGAGCTTTGATTCCCTTTTCCTTAAATATTTACAGCTTTTGCAGATTTTAATAACAACTAGTACAAGCAGTGAACAGTTGTAAACTTAAGGCAGTTGCTACACATCCTTTGAACACCTAATGTAATCAGAATGGCCAATGAGGGGGTGGGAACAGAATGCTGAACCATGTTGCCAGATACTGGAGACTATGCATGGTTTTAGTACTTAGGGGATGGAACACACTACTATAGCAGACCATGAACATTTATAGATGAATTATTTAGGGTGATACTCTGCAGTTAGATTAGCTGGTGGCTAATCTAGAAATACTTAGTGAAAAGAAAGAATTAGGTTTGCCAAAAACGATGAATAGTGGTGATTCTCCAACTGGCTAATACTTGGCTACCACTTGTGCTGGTCTCATTTTAGCTGCTTTCATCTAGGAACCAATGTCCCTTTGTTCCTTTTCTTACCAGCAGCAAAACATTAACAATAGCTCCAAGATAGCTTCAGAGAAATGGGTGACAGACTCCTTGGTGAACAGCAGTCTTATCCTACATATCACAGATGTCTGTAGGCTTGTACTAACCTCCTCCTGGTAGATGTTCTGGAAAGCATGTAGAGAAGCTCAGCACAAGAGAGATAAGCTACTCAATGGTCCAAAATTAAAACTAGATTGATTATTACCAAAAGGGGCAACCAGACCAATCAAGGAAGTCCCACACTTTCCAAAAAGAGATAGACATGAATAATGTGCCTCTGCTCTATCTCCAACCGGAAGCAAAACTGGAACACTAGTTCCAAGCTAATTTCTTAGAAATGGTTTGTAGGCTCTCTGGTGAATGATAGTCTTGCTCCAGAGGTAGCTGATGTTAAAAATGAGATAACAAAGGACCTAATACACTAAATATGGCAATGTGTACTAAAAAGGTTAGAATGTATGAAAGAGAGAGTAACTGAAATGTTAGTCTGAGTATAGGAGATTTGTCCAGTGAAACATAGACGTTACCATTTCTAGGATTTACCACCAGCTCAGGCAGATAGTACCTTAATTTAAAACCTCATCCAGTGGAGAACACACTAAGGAGTAATGCCCCCTCCCCCCAGACACTGCACTTCATTCCACACTAAGGAGTAATGTCCCCTCCCCCCAGACACTGCACTTCATTCCACACTAAGGAGTAATGCCCCCTCCCCCCAGACACTGCACTTCATTGTCACTATTAACAAAAAAAAAAAAAAAAAAAAAACAGCCATTGTGGGAATAAAAATAACAACACCAACCAGGAAATTGCTTCACCACAAAAATGAACCACACAACAGCCACTGAAAAAAGAAATGTATTTCTCTAGCGCCTCGGCAACAGTAAGCCTTCAAGGAGTAACATACAAAACTTTAAAAAACATTTATATACTACCAGCTCTACTCACTTAAACAATTAAACAATTAATTAATTAAACATTTAAAAAACTCATATACTATTTTTAAGGTAACATACATCAAATTTACATCACACTTTTCCAACAACAGTCTGTATTCAAACCCCTTGGAGTCAATGTATCATACTTTAATATAAAAATTGTTTCTTTCTGTAAAAGCATTAACTTGTACATTTCTTTATCCAAATGTTGCACATTAATTTGTTCCAAAACAGTGGCTTTCAAACCCTCTACATTCCCATCATGGCATTTATTAAAATGAAGAGCCAAAGGGCTCTCCATTTTATTTACTCTAATATCTCTCAAATGTTCCAACAATCTTGTTTTAGACATCCTTTTCGTTTGACCTATGTAGAACTTATTACAACTACATTTGATGGCATATATAACACCCTCTGTCCTACAATTAAATATTCCATTTGTTTTAAAACTAATATTATTTATATACAAAAAGGAATTAATAATATAAGGACAACCACTGCATCTATCACAGGGTTTCGTCCCACTAAAATAAATTTTCTGATTTAATTTAATATCAGGTCTCTGAAACTTAGTGTGTACCACCAAATCTTTAATATTCCTTCCTCTCTTATACGAAAAAATATTTTTTTTATTTGTAAGACCATCAAGTTCTATAAAATTTTTAAGAAATTTCCAAAAATGAAGAATACAATGTTTAATATTATCACTTAAAATATTATATTTAGAAACTACAAACAAATTCTCCTCTCTGTCACCACCACTTTTTCGACTTATATTATTTTTACTATTCTATTATATCTATTATTAAGTACTTTTTGAACACTTTTATCTATCACTTTTGTGTCAAATTTTCTACTTTTAAACATTAACTTTGTTTGTTCTAATTCATTATTAAAAATGTGTTCTCCATTACACAATCTGGAAATTCTCAAAAACTCTCCAAAAGGCAAAGATTCTATAGTATGTTTGGGATGGGAATAAAGCCTGTAGTCTTCTGCTCTTCCAGCATAAAAAGTGAAAGTGCTACCTGTTAAAATATTAATACCAACAAGGTTCAGCTGATGGTGGAATATAAAAGCCAATGTATTTAAAATGCAGACTGTAGAGACCCAAATATAAAGGAGGTTATGGAAAAGTGTTAGGGACCTGAGAAAGGTGTTTGGCAATTCTGAAGGCCTTTGTTTAATTTTATTTTTGATGGAACGGTTAAATGTCATGAACATGATCTAAATTTCTGATTGTTTTGAGATAAGATGTTTTCTGAAGAAGTATCAACGGCTCCTATTAATAAACCTTCAGCAAAGAAAAGTGCAAGCATGCAGTGAAAAAAACAGACTTTGAAGCCATTTATCAAAACACTAAAAAATAGCAAGTCCAATATTGAACCCCAGAGTACCCCCTTCTATTATAATCTTCGCCTAATGAGAGTAGGAGCTGCATCCCCTAAGTCTGAATTATCACATAGTTAAATAACTATTTCTGCAATTAAGAATAGGAGGATTTGTTTTTTCTCCAGTAATTCTTGAAGAAGATGATGGTATTGCAGAATGCTGAATGCCTTTGTAAGATCAATGTTTTCTATTGGACAAAACATACAGGGTGTGATTAATGAGGCAAAAGTTAGCTGTGAAAACCTTTCTGTAAAGTGATTAATAGGTAGAATTTTGGACAATGAAGAGAAGAGACTTGAAACCGTAGAAAATCAGTTATGGGCAAGTCTGCTTGTAAATGGAAATTAATGTGGATGAGTAGACTAATGATGTAATACTGACAGATTAATGTTGTGCTTACATGGCATTGTGATATAGCTGACACAGGATTTTAGGGAATTTCACATCATGATAAAATTTTCACTACCCTCATAATTAGGTAGTTCTTGCCTCATTATTATTCTGTTCAACTAATACTTTACAATTATTCCACCCTAGGAGCAATTTCAAGACCATCTGCTAATTCAGTAACCCACACCATGCAGTGTTGTTTAAACAGTCTGCTAAAGTTGTACGTAGACCATCCCCAACATCCCCTATGTGGTCTGATACCCTTCTTTTCCCACCCCAAAATCTCGTCAGTTTTACTGAAGAAACAGTAAAAATATTATATTAGAACATAAATTTATTTGGTGCAATTAAAAATACTCCTACTGCACAGGTCTCTTAACAGGCTTGTTTTGAGGTACTCAGAACTATTATTCTTATTATAGATAAAGGCACATTTTCAACACCACTAATTTGCTTGACATGATCATCTCCTTGCATCAAAAAGTGTTGTTTCTTTTTATCAACAGAGACTCTATTATTTTCTCTGACAAATTAGTGAAACCGATAAGCTGGTAGTTTTTAGTCTCACATTTTTCCCCGGTTTTCTAAAATGAAGTCACATCTGACTTTTTAATATCGTATCCTCATCCAATCATTCATTAAAAGAGGAACTAATGAGGCAACTGCTTATCTTCTTGGTTATTTTTTAATTCTGATTTAAACTGTTGTAATGCACCATTCATTTTTGTGCAATTATCAGACATAATGCCTTGTTATTGCATTAGTGTAGCACTCAGAAGTGGTAGTGCAGTTTGACAGATGTTGATGCTATAACATTTTGACAGACTTTGGTGGGTTTTTGATTAATTCCATTTGTAAAGGGGGTTGGGTTTTTGATTAATTCCATTTGTAAAGGGGGTTACATCCCTCTTAACCTCCCCATTCTCCTTAAAAAATGGTGGGGGTCAGGGGGCCCAGTTAGAAATGATACAAACAAAGCACAAACAAAGCAATTTATCTGTTGTTTTCTCTATTAAAAAGGTAAATTATTCACGTTTCGCTGTGGAGACAGATGCCATTTGATATTCTGAGCCTACAATTATGCATAGCAGTGTTCTATGTAATTGCCTCCTTTTCTAACTTTCAGTATTGTAGATACTTCAGATCTTTTTACTGAAACTGCTAAGATCAGCATTAATAATACACAGCTATATCTACAAAATGAACTGATAAATTCATATTTTCTTATTAATGATGGGTAAAGGTATTCTTTCAGCAACTTTGTTTTAAACGCATGTGCTCAACCTAACCGACACACCTTTTTATATTATTTTTCCATGCTTTGTATTGATTTGATATGTTGTTCCTCCTTAACAATTTACTTCTTCATTTTGACTGAATTTGCTTTGCATTTTCCTAGAGGTTTTTATGAATTTCTCCTTATATGTTTCTAGTACTTTCTGGATGCTATTATTGTAGTGTACACTGGATTTAACAATAAAACAGATGGTTTCCCAACAAAGATTATTAAACAAACTAGACAATAAAGAGGAGCATCCATTGCTGTGCTGTAAGTAAAACTGATTGATTACAAAACCACAGGGGTTAGGGCTTGGTGAAATGGTTAAGGTTTTTACCTCACAGACACATGGTACAGAATGTGATTCTCACCTTTGATCATTTTACGGTTATTGGCAAGGTGTGTAATAGTCTGCAAAATGATTGCCTAATATTTGCCAATAATAACCATAACCCACAGTAAAAAAGATGAACTACAGGACAGTTCAGGGTTGAGTGCTATTTTGTTTCAGTATCTTTATAGCTGATGTTGCAAAAGAGAACTGAAGAAAAAAAGTATGTCTTGTTATACAATACGTGACACAGACATTCTGCAAGTGATATGGAAAGAGATGGGCTCAACATTAGAAGACACATAAAAATCTGTCACTTTGTCAAAGTACAAGAAATAGGGTTTAAGACAAAGAATAATGCATTTGGGAATCAACAGCTTATACAGCAGAATGTGTTTAATTTGGAAGGCAGGTAGTGAAAGAAGGAAAGAGAGGGAGGGAGGGAAGGAAGAAAGAAGGAAAGAGAGAGAGGGAGGAAAGGAAGAAGGAAGGAAGGAAATGCATGAAGGACAGGAAATACAGCTGTGTAAGTCTACTTACCTGTAACAGTAGATGTTTGAATCCCTCACTGCCTCTGTGGCATTTTGGGTTATCTGCCAAGGTAACCCAGTACTAGCCAGCTTTCAAAAGCTCAGAGTCTCTTCATCTCTCTTCCTGTGACTGCTAATTAGTTGACCATATCCTGAGAGTGAAGCCTACAACTGTCACAGGAAGTGAGTGTTCAGGCTTTTTCACTTCCACAAGGAAGGAGATGAAAGTAGGTGAAGGCAGGATCATTTAGCAAGAGTAAATCTGCAGCCTTTCATAATATCATATGAAAAACAAATGCAACAACAACAAGAAGCGAATCAAAGAGGTTGAAACTCACCTGAGTTATGCACAATCTGGCGGATGTTGGATGGATGCTGCCACTGAGGCAGTGAGGAATTTGAATATCTACTGTTACAGGTAAGTAAGATACGGTTACCACCCGTCCCATTGTCAGCAGGACACTCACGGGTTGAGCCTTTTCATCCCGTTGCCCACATTGTTAGGCAGTGGGACTTTAAAAGTCCTGTTTTTCTGTGTAGCTGAATTCCCGTGGAGAAGCCGAAAATACTTCCAGTTATTCCACGATAATGCGGCTACGTCACCAACCTGGACCTGCAGTTAGAGGTATTCCCTGTTAGGTCCGGGTGGTGTAATTCAAGCAGCAATTGGCTGCAAAGATGGAAGGGGGCATGGATTCATGTCTGAAGAGCCCTACAAAGGTCGCAGCTGTAGAGCAGTTTTGTATTAGTGCTCTACAGCTGCTAATAACTTAGTTTTGGAAAGGACAGAGATAAGCGGGCCAAGAAGCCAGCAAGGAAGCCAGCCAGCAAGGAAGTCAGCCAGCAAGAAAGCCAGTCAGCCAAGAAGCCAGCAAGGAAGTCAGCCAGGCAAGAAGCCAACAAGGGAGCCTGCTAGCCAGCCAGCCAAGAAGCCAGCAAGGGAGCCTGCTAGTCAGCTAGCTAAGAAACCAGCAAGGGAGCCTGCTAGCCAAGAAACCATTAAGGGAGCCTGCTAGCCAGCCCAGCCACTCAGCAGAGAGCCAGTCTTCTAGCCAGCCATTCCAGCAGGAAGAAAGCCAACTAGTCCAGCAAAAACTGTGATAGTGGTAAGTACATAGTATTTTGTGGCTTTAGTTATTTAAAATGGGAATATCATGCTTTAAGTTTTTAATGTTTAGAGGTTAATGGGGGTGTAGTATGGAGTATTTTAATCTGTGCAGTGGTAATTTTGAGATTTCCAAGTAATAGTTTTAAACAGGAATATTGTGCTTTATTTAAATTTAAGTTTTTAATGTTTAGAGGTGAATGGGGGTGCAGTACACAGTATTTAAATGTGTACAGTGGTTATTTTGAGATTTTCAAGTAGTAGTTTTAAATGGGAATATTGTGCTTTATTTAAGTTTTTAATGTTTAAAAGTAGATGGGGGTGCAGTACACAGTATTTAAATCTGTGCAGTGGTTATTTTGAGGTTTTTGAGTAGTAGATTTTAAAGATATAACACCTGTGTGTGTATGTATATGTAATTGTGATTGTTGTTGGGGGTATGATTTGGAAGCATTACTTTTTAAAGGCTGAACCATGTGTATAGAAGTTTTGTTTATTTCTGGTGGGGGGCAGTCTTAAATATAAATGTAGTGTGATGTATTTCTATTGTCGTAGCTTTTTCAGGGTACTTTCTGTTTGCAGATAGAAAATGTTCGAGCATAGTTTGCCCTTTTTTGTGTGGAAATGTGTGCAATTAATGCTGTTTTCAGGAAGTTAGGATATACTGTTTGGGTAATTTTTCTTTTTCTTGCAAGTCAATGTGCATGTGGTACAGGTCTACCTTTTGAGGGGGAACGTTAATAGTTAACGTAGTGCATCTATTATTCTAGTAGGTACATGTTGCCAACTTGCTGATGCTGTTTCAAGATTGTTTTCATTTATAGTTGTAAATGTGTGCATTTTATTCTTTTATGCTGCCTTTAATAAGGTTAAAATGTCCTGCTTTGCTTGTAATGTGTGAATATGGGGGTGCAGATTTTGCTTTGGCCTATTTATTGCATCACTGTGCTGGGTAAATTACTATTAATTGCTATGTTTTCAGGTAAAAGGAGTCCATTGTAGTTTATTTTAGCTGCTTTTGCAAGAAGTATTTTTAAAAGTTAAATGTTTATGGACTTTTTCTTTTTTTTTTTTTTTTTGTGGATGCATGCTCAGAAGTTAATGCAGTGCATTTGGGATTGTGCTAAACCATGTTGTTGTTACTGGATAGTTTGCTTTTATAAGTAGCAAGTTTGTACTTTTTGTTTTTAGTGATGTCGTCAATAAATTTACAATGTACTTGATTTCATTATAATCTGACAGTGCTGTTGTTGGGCATGTTCATTAGTAGATCATTGCGCTGTGTAAATTAGTGTTATACATTTATTTCTTTTAACTGAATGAGAGGGAGGATAGAGGAATGGTGAGGATGCAAGGAGTAGAGGTGACGAAGGTGGATTAGTTTAAATACTTGGGATCAATAGTTCAGAGTAAGGGTGAGTGTGGAAGAGAGGTGAAGAAGAGAGTACAGGCAGGATGGAGTGGGTGGAGATGAGTGTCAGGAGTGATTTGTGACAGACGAGTACCTGTAAGAGTGAAAGGGAAGGTCTACAAGAGGGTAATGAGACCAGCTATGTTATATGGGTTGGAGACAGTGTCATTGACAAAAAGGCAGGAGTTACAGCTGAATGTGGCAGAGTTAAAGATGTTAAGATTTGCACTGGGTGTGATGAGGGTGGACAGGATCAGGAATAAGTATATTAGAGGGTCAGCCCAAGTGGGAAGGTTTGGAGACAAAGCCAGAGAGGCAAGATTATGTTGGTTTGGACATGTGCTGAGGAGGGATGCTGCGTATATTGGGAAAAAAGATAAGGATGAAGCTACCAGGTAACAGGAAAAGAGGAAGTCCTAAGATAAGGTTTATGGATGTGGTGAGAGAGGACATGCAGGTAGTTGGTGTGACAGAGCAAGATTCAGAGGACAGGAAGAAATGGAAACAGATGATCCACTGTGGTGACCCCTAACAGGAACAGCTGAAAGAAGATGATGAACTGCTGTGGTCAAAAGCTAAATCAGGTATATGGTATCCGCTGTGCAATCTCATTTTAGTGTTTTTTTGGTACAGTGAAAATGTGTAACTTTATTTTCTGGAAGGGTGGGGTGGGGGTTATGTTCAGTGGTAAAAATAATGCATTTCATTTTCTACGAGCTGTGTTAATGTCAAAGTTTTCAATGGCCAAAATGCCCCCTACATTGCCTCATTTTCCTATTACCTTTTTCAAATGGCTTGTAATGTTAATTCTTTTCAGTGCCATTCACCAGTTCTTTCATATGCCAATATGTTTCAAGCCAGTTCTTTCATATGCCAATGTTTTTCAAGCCAATTCTTTTGTGTGCCAATGTTTTCCAAGCCAGTTCTTTTGTATGCCAATGTTTTTCAAGCCAGTTCTTTCTTATGCCAATGTTTCAAGCCAGTTCTTTCGTATGCCAATATTTCAAGCCAATTCTTTCGTATGCCAATGTTTTTCAAGCCAGTTCTTTCATATGCCAATGTTTTTCAAGTCAGTTCTTTTGCATGCCAATGTTTTTCAAGGCAGTGTCTGTATTCATCCATCTAAAACCCCCTTTTCCCATTTTTGCACATGGGGTTGTTGGGACATTTAACAGTGGCAATCATCTAGAGCCAAGGCCAGTTCGTTCTCAGGTCTTTACTGAATCTATATCAAAGAACGTTAAGCTGCTTCATGTTTTATATGCCAATGTTTTTATGATATCAGGTGCCAGTCTTTTTCAAACCAATGATTTCATGTACCAGTGTTTCTAGCCAGTTCTTTCGTGCACCAGTATGTTACTGCACCCCACTAACACAGCTTTGCTAAATATGTTGCGTATCAGGTAAGTACAGATTCAAGAATGAAGAGAAAAGCAGTTTCATCACAGCCAACCAGCAACAAGAGAATGTGCAAGTGGCAGGATGTTTGGAAAATGGGATTCGACTGGATCGAGAGATGCAGTGATGTGAAAGCATTCTGCAGGTACTACAAGAGAGAATTTCTAGTGACCCACAGTGGAAGAAATTATGTTGCATGACATGAGGCAACTGAACAACATAAGACTGCTATTCTTCAAGCTAAATCCAGTCACCTGATGACAAAGTGGGCAAGGAACACAAACATTGAGGGACCAGAACTTAGGATCATTGCAGCAGAAGCCTCTAAGGTGTTCCATGCTGTTAAGCACAATATTTCCTATAACAGCTTGGACTGTGCCGCAAAGTTGGCTAGCCAGTTATATGGTGACTCAGACATTGCAAAGAAACTATCTTGTGGAAGAACCAAGGCTGAAGCCATAGTTGAAAATGTTTTGGGACCGCACTCATTGGAATGCCTCCTGCATGACCTTCAAAAACCAGGCACTTCATTTGCAATTTCATCAGATGCTTCCAACAAGGGGAACATAAAATTATTTCCACTTGTTGTGATGTATTTTTCTAAAGAAGAAGGGGTGGTAAAATGGCCTTTTGGACTTCTATGAAGACACTGATGAATCTGCACAGACCATATCACAGCAAACTGCGAACATTATGGAACGGCGCTCCTTGCCCTGGAACAGCATTTCAGCATATGGGGCTGATGATGCCAGTAAGAACTATGAGAAGAAATCTGGTGTGTAAACCAGATTAAAAGAAAAGTGCTCATCACTCCAGAAGGCTAACTGTGTTGCCCACATCATTCACAATGCAGCCAGAAAAGCTGCAGTACAACTACCGTACGATGTGGAAGTATTTGTAATGAAACTTTTCAGCTATTTCTCAGGTTCTGCCACAAGGACCAGAGACTTGAAAGATTTCTTTGAGTTTTGTGGCATGAGATTTGAGAGTCTGTTAAGACATGTGCCAACAAGGTGGCTGTCAATACTGCCTGCCATTGAAAGAGTAGTGAAAAATCTCCCAGTGCTCCAGTCTTATTTCCTCTTCCAGGGAGAAGAGGAGACCCCCGGCAGATATGGCAGTACTTTTCAGCTAATGAGCATGGTGAGAATGCATTGCCTATGCTGCCCCAGTACTATTTGCACTCTCTGTGCTGTTCTTGTTGATTTTAATGAACATATAAGTACATTAGAAAAATCAGGACTTACTGCCATGGAAACTTTTTGTGTAATGGTCTCTCTGAAGCAAAAACTGCAGGCAAGAGCTGAAGGTGCTTTCTTTGGAGGGAAACTTAGGGCACTTATGAACACATTAGACAGTACTTCTGCTAACAAACTGAAAAGAGACTTCATTGTGGTCTTGGAGACAGCAGTGAAGTACTTGGAACAGTGGTTTCATTATACTGAAAACAACTACTTGCTTACACTGTCTAAATTATGTCTAACTGAGCCCTTTGCTTTCAGTGACATACTCAATGTGACCACTGCCCTGAGTCTGCAGGATGTAGATGAAGACCATCTTTTCAGGGTCTACTTGGCAGTTAGGCCCTTTCTCGAACAGTTATGTAAGACAAGCTTGACCCCAGGAGAAAAGTGGCTGAAGCTTTTCAGAGAAGGGCCTGAGCTGACTGCACTATATCCGGTAATTGCCAGGGCATTATCTATACCGACATCAAATGCATTTGCAGAAAGTGTTTTTTCTTTGGTGAAAGGTAAATGGACAGATGTGCAAAACCAGTGTAGTGTAGACTTGTTAAAAGCTGAACTAATGATGACTGTAAATTACCGGATGAAATGTAACGACTTTTATTCAAATATTGTTTCAAACCGAGCCCTTCTTCAAGCCATAAAATCTAATTCAAAATACATTTTTAAAAAAAGTGATTTTGTGTACTAGTATGCAGTATGTAGTACCAGGGTGCAGTATGTAGTTTTGTGGTGTTCTTTGCTTTAGCTTTAATTTGCTAGTGTGCAGTATGTAGTTTTGTGTTTTTCTTTGCTTTAGCTGTAATTTACAATAAAAACAGTCTTAATTTTAACTTGGCTTGTGTGTGGTATGTAGATTTTTTTAGTTTTCTTTCAGAATAGTCATGGTTGGTTTATGAATTTTTTCACTTTTCTAAATAAACAAGTGTCTGTTTAATGAGTAGTGTGTTTTTTATTCCTTTAAAGTTTGCTTACTGTTACAACTGAGTAATGTGTTTTTGCAGTAATGCTTCACTTCATTTAAATGGTTTGAGTTTTCAGCATGCTGTAATGTCACAATGTTGTACCCATAACTGTAATACTGCATCTCCTCTAGCACCTCTGGTGATGTCGTGGTGGGGGTGTGACCAGTGTCATATTGGTTTCACCCCTGCCCTACTGGCCACACCCCATGTCCCACTTTGGCCTTGTTAAAAGGTGGCAACCTTAATGTAAGACTTATGTAACCATACTATGTTCATCATTCCCTCTGCCTCAGTGGCATTTTGGGTAGATTTTCAAAGCTTATCCTATCTGAAAGTTAGAAGTATAAGGATCCAGGTGTCCCTGGAGAATGGTTCTAGTAAATCCTGCTGTGGATCTTTAAAAGGGTTTGTAGTGCTTTATGAAGGTATGAACAGAGAACCAGGTTGTTGCCTCTAGAACAATTCTAGAGTCCACGTCTTTCCAATATACCATCAAAGAAGATACGGCCCTAGTTGAGTGAGCCTTAACCTTGCCTGGAAGTTTTACCATGGTGGAAATAATAAATCACTCGTTTCATAAGTTGTTTGACCAAAATAGAGATGTAAGAGATGGATCCATAAGCAGACAAGCTGAGATGGATATAAGATGTACTTTGCTAGAAGTATTTGACAAACCATTTCTAAGTAGCTCACACAAATATTTCAAAATGAGAGGGGTCAAAAACTTTTGGGACCTCTGTTATTGGCTAACCATCACCTAGAAAACCTCTTCCACTTGTAAAAATTAGATTTTCTAGTTGCAGGTTTTCTTGTCTCCTTAAAATCCTGCTGCATGTTGTCATAGAACAAATGCCTAAAGCATATCAAAATGGAATCATCCAGACAGCCAGTTGCAATTGTTCTAATATAGGAAATGCCATGTGTCCCTATGTGAGCAGATCCTGACTGTGAGGAAGCTTGTGGTAATTGCTCTTGGCCAGTTCCATTAAAAGGGAGAACCAACCTTGCCTATGCCAAAAGCGGGTTACCACAATGATCTTTGGTAATTCTTTCTGAATCCTTGGAAATACATGGGAAATTATTGGAAAGGGTGGAAATACATACAGAAACATTCCTGACCATAAGAGTAAGAGAGCACCTGTCTTCCAAGCATGGCTGCAAGGATGTCTTGAACAAAATTGTTTTGAGTTGTCTCTTTTGAAAGGAGGTGAATAGATCTTTAGGTGTTCCCCATGACTGGATCAATTGTTTGAAGAGGTCTACATGGAGTTTCCAATCTTGAGGGTCTGTCCAGGATCTGTTTAGCTTGCTTTTCACTGCATTTTTTTCTGATGGAATGTACAAGGCCAGACAATTCAGAGAATTTTGTACAGGCTGGACATAATTGTTAACTGGGAAAGAGGGTATGACCTTGTACCGCCTTACTTTTTCAGGTACCACATCACAGTAGTGTTGTCTTTGCACTAGAAAAGTACTCAGAAACCACAAGTGGTACAGAATTTTTAAGTTATGAATCACTGACAACATATATTTTACAAATATGTTCTTCAATGTGTCTTGAGTACTCCACAAGCATTGCACTTGAACTTCCATGGACACTTCTCCCATACAAAATCTGAAGAGTCCATCTGCCCATTTTGGACTCATTCTGAAGAGAGAAAGGGAATACTAGATTCAGAGGCAATTGATCTCTCTATCACTGCAGTTCCTACTTCAGAAATCCCAGTACTATTGCCTAGAAATCCTACTGATGCAGGTGTTGGGTCCAACAGTTCTTTAAATACCATTACATTTTTCTCATGTATAGTCTGGCTAGTGGTGTCTTGAGGATTTTTGATTCCATGAGGTCTAGAATTTTATTTTGCTGAGGCCATATCTAAAAGACAGAAATCAAGAAAATGCCCTGATAAGTCAGACATCTGTCTTCTGGTAGAAAAGCCATATATTTTACTGTTTCTATCCAACATCCCAGGAAAA
Source organism: Protopterus annectens (assembly GCF_019279795.1). Classification (NCBI taxonomy): domain Eukaryota; kingdom Metazoa; phylum Chordata; order Ceratodontiformes; family Protopteridae; genus Protopterus; species Protopterus annectens. Next base: position 488,342,157 of record NC_056725.1, on the reverse strand, counting down.
ACAATTTCTCAAGAGGGTGTGAGGAACAACTTTTGAAGGTTCAATTTGAAGACCAGGTGGGAAAGGAGGGATAAGACCTTGTTAAGGACACCAAGATTGTGAATACAAAATTTGCACAAATCAGCAAGTTGCCTAAATAAGGAAAAATGCAGATGATTAGGGTTCTACAATAGGCAGCCACTGAAGCCTGACATTTTGTAAATGCTTAAGCTGCAGTAAATAGATCAAAGGGTAATGCAGAAAAATGATAATGTAAGCCAGACACAGTCAATTTCAAAAAATTCCTGAAATCGGGAGCATTAGAAATATGATGATAAACCTCCTTGAGATCTAGAGTTACCATGAAACAGTGATCTGGAAGCAATGCTAGGACTGACGGTAAGGTTAGCATTTTGAATTTTGGAACTTTTACAAATATATTTAAAAAGGGCAAATCTAGACTGGGTCACTACGAGTGCTACTTTTTTCTACCAAAACAATTCTGGAATAAAATACTTTGTCTTTGTGTATTATAGACACTAGTACTATGACCCCTGTTTCTACCATGCAATGGAGCACTGCAGGAAACAGCTGCAGTCAGGTATCCATTTCTGAGTCTATGTGGCCTGAGGTATTTATGATTATCCACTGAGAGAGGAGAGAGAGAGAGAGGAGAGAGAGAAAGAGAGAGAGAGAGAGAGAGAGAGAGAGAGAGAGAGAGAGAGAAACAGAGAGAGAGAGAGAGAGAGAGAGAGAGAAGAGAGAGAGAAGAGAGAGAAGAGAGAGAGAGAGAGAGAGAGAGAGAGAGAGAGAGACATAGAGAGAGAGAGAGAGAGAGAGAGAGAGAGAGAGAGAGAGAGAGAGATGGGAAAAGGAGGAAGATCAGAATGGGCAGGTGGAGGGGGAGGGGTGCTTTGTGACAACTCTAAATAGTTATTCATGTGTTGGGGGTGATCCTTTTTTGGAAGAATTATCTTGTTTGATTTTGAAGAATTATCATCCTATCTTTGCCTTGTATATCCCTAACTATTGTTTGGCTTGGATTTTTGTTTGTCCTGCCCTTTGACGGAAGATGCCTTGTTTGGGAGAACTTGGGTACATGAAACATCCTAGATAGCCCATGCATTAATTTGCCACTATCATCCCACTGTCTGAGAATCTGTGTAAAACAGGGCCCAAACACCAATTCAGAACTCAGAGGTGAATTCAATATTTAGGCATTTAACTATATGATTACTTAGCCAGGTATAAAGTATTAATGCAAAAGAAGAAGTAGCATTTCTTAAGACTCTAATTGTACATTCAAGTACACCTGTCAAAGCATGGTTTGAAACCTGAGTCAAATTAGAAAATGTTTCATTTATTTTAAGACTTTTGCTATGCAGATAAGGATACAGCAAAATCATCCAAACTTTATGAACATTTTAATATAAATTTCCTCACACAGCATTAATGATTTAACATTCTAAAGGCTAGAATAGTAAGAAGATAAATCTTTCTTCCCTAAACTATATTCTCTCTTTATCAGGGCTCATTGGATTAGATGAAGCCAAGGAATATTTATTTGAGCATGTAGCTGGGGAGACAGCAGCAGTTTCAGCAGTGAAATGAGAAGAGACCTGTGATATTCAGTGACACCGTATATTTTCTCTGATTTTTTTTAGGGACTGATGGAATATATATTGATGTCCTGCAGCCAACTTTTTAAACATTTTCCAAGGCCAGTAAGAGAGGGGGGAAGCTGCAGAATTGGCTTCTCATCCTGTATAAGATCATATAACTTGCTTAGCTCTGGGATAGTGACCGACTGCTTCAAAGCAAAAACATCACTAAATCTAGTAATAATCTGAGGAAAAGTGAATACTTGCTTAGGTTCACTTTCTGAAGAATCAGAGTGACTGGACTCAGGGTCATTTGGGAAATCACAATCATGATCATAGTCCTCACCATTATTTGAAACTACAACTAGAGCCATGCATGGGAACACAACCACCAGAATCAGCTGTCGTAGAACATTTTTATCCAAGGAAACTACATCGGCCTTATAAACACTTATAATCTGACTATCAGTTGTATCACATAGCTACTGTTTCTTTTTCTTGTGAACCACTAGATAAAATATCTGTGAATATAGTATTTTATCTGGCAAGTGAGTGTCTTACCTAGGAATACTGCACCTAAAGGGTTTTGGTTGTGCCAAGTACTTGAACAGACCCGGAGGATGTGTCTAACCCTTGTTCCACAGTGGCCAGCAAAGTTATACTACAGGTAGAGAGGGCAAAGTAAATGATCCCTGAGCTGAGTAGCAGCCCTGACAGAATCATTAACTGTAGGTTGAGGTGTATTTTTATTTTGTTTTTTCTTTTTAGGTGTAACCAGATTTGATGGGGGGGGGGGGGTAGCAGAGTTAGGATCCATAAAGTCAGGGGAAAGAACATCAGCCAGAATAATAAAATGACAGCAATGGATAATGTATCACAATAATCACTTAAAGTTTCTAGTTATAAATATATCCCTGCTCAGATAAACTCAGCCAAACTGTGCTATTATCACAAAAAATTGAACGTGTTCAGAATTCTTTTACAGCTGACAGTAGTTAATGAATTTCCAGTACACAGTCCAAGCACTAAAGCAACCAATGTGCCAAACCAGTGTTAACATTATCTCCAGGCATGTCAACCACATTAAACTGTCATAAAATAATGTTTAATAGCAATTTAAACTATATTTTCTTGTCAGAGAGAGTAAAATCTTCACAGTACATCCAGATAACTTATTTTATGATAGAACTGCAATCTGATAGTAAAAGACACAACAAAGCAAGATCAAACATATGTTCAACAATGTATAAATGCTGAAAAAAAAATCCAAGTTCTGCAGTATGTGCCTGTCAAAAGTTTAAAGTAAACTATCGTAGCAAAAGCGAAGACAGGCCACTTATGTAGCACACATGCACATTGCACTTCTGAGGGAAATATTAAAAGTTTCTTCAGAAACAAGAAAAAGAAACATTTGTCAGAATAGAAGCCAAATAAACATTGCTACAAGCAGAAATTGTCACAGAAATTACTATAAACACTGTCATAAAATATTAAACTATACTTATGAAATAAATATAAAAATGGAAAGAGAATAATAAGTCTAATGATAAAATTGGAAGAAATAGGTCCTAAAATGGGGCTTATCTGAGCAGTAAGAGTCTCTCGACCCTGTGAAGAGAACCTTCTTTGCATAGCAGAAAAATACTGAACACACTTCCTACGACAGGTCTAACCTTCTCTCTCAGAGTGTGCTTAGCCAATCACCTATCAGAGAGAGAGAGAGAGAGAGAGAGAGAGAGAAAGACCGGGAGGAAAGTCTGAGCTTTTAAAAGCTGACCAGTAATGTGTAACCTTAGCAGATAATATTGAGGCAGTAGGAATGATGAACATGTTAATCTATAAGGGGAGCTAAACATAAAAACAATATGTAAAAACAGTGATGGCACAGGGTTATATGTGCCCTCTGGAAAACAGAAATATGATTTCTTCTCCAGCTCTAATAGATCATAATTCTTCTTGGAATATGTGATTACAGCTTTGCAGATATTTAGTCTAGGAAATGGTTTTCTTGACTAACATAAAATGTTATAGTATTTACAATACAACCTTGTGAGATGTACTAAAGGATTATTTCACAGGAGAAGGATACTTATCCAGTGGAGAGCAGTTTGATGGATGATTGTCTGAAAATGACACCAGTGCAAGGCAATGTTTTGCCTATATGGTGGAATCCTCTTAAACAAGACTGCAAGAGCCCCATACCTGATTGCATTATGTAAAGAGATAGCAGAAACTGAAGTCCTCTATAAGGCACCTCTGGGGAACCTTGTATCTCACAGAAACAGATATCTGAGAGATTTGTGAGAATGGCATTTTCACTAATTATTTAAAAACTTCACATTCCTGTTGCCTACATTCACTATTGGCATAAAATGTTTTGATATATATAACCACAAGTGTAACAGAAGGGACTCAAAGCAATAAAATACTTCAACAGATCAAAAAGATCAGAGTACAACATTACTCAATGAGCAGAAGTTCAAAAGCACAGCATGGATAATGTCCAATTAGCCACTGTCTTGGAATCATATGCACCTGCAGATGTCTTTCAAGTGTGTTATTTTTTTTTCTTAAAATGGAGAATTGTGGTCCTCTATAATTTTTGTGTAAAGCATTCCAATATGAAGTTACTGTTTATAGATTTTTTTTTTCCAATGGCTTAGCTATACTGCAGTCTATACAGAGTGAATGAGATATCATTGGAACATCTTGTATAAACAATTTATTTGCAAGAGATAGGTATTATGGATTATAGAGAAGATAGAAACTTAATAACAATACTAGACAGGATGCTCGAGCAATTATTGGGAGCCAGTTTGCGTTTTTCATAGTAACATATTGAGGTTGAAGTCTTAGAGCAAGGTTAATAATGCAGCAAGTTTTGTTTATGGGGTTGGGAGGGTGGCCTAATGGTTAAGGTGTTTGCCTTACAAACACAAGATGCAGGGTTTGAATCTCAAAAGGGATAATTGGCTAGGCTTTCAATGACTCGCAAGGGCAGTTAGCTTAGTACTAATCTATGAACCTATGGCTATTTCTAGTATTTTGGTGTTGTTTAGTAAAATGAATGTGACAGTTGGGAGGACATGATTAATTATTTATGCATGTAGGTTTATAGCTAGAGCTCATCTGTATTTGAAGTTGATTTGTGATTTTGGACCTATC